>NW_020438994.1:219056-263667 GCF_000699045.2 Agrilus planipennis | reverse complement strand
GTCCGTCTCATCTTTCTCACCCGAACCACCACCCACCCATTCCCACGATTCCTGAAAGCAGGCTGAAGAGGGCCTTCCGCCCTACCTTCCGGCATAGTCCGGAGGGACTGCCCGCCCACCAGCATTACTGGCTGGTGGGAATGAAACACCCAAAAGTTTTTTTAAAGTTATTCTTCATTTGTATACCGAGCCGTATGGCCTAGAGGTTTAGACCACTGCTTAGTATTCGGGAGGGCCCCGGTTCGATTCCGGGTCCGTCAGCCTTGGTTTAAGTTTTTCTGTGGTTTCCTTGGATCACTTAGGAAAATGCTGGGGCAGTAATATTCCACAAATAAACTTTTATTCTCTTCTGTCTTCATTTCGTCCGTTTCAACTTTCTGACCCGAACCGCCATCCACCCATTCCCACGATTCCTGAAAGCAGGCTGAAGAGAGCCTTTCGCCCTAGCTTCCGGCGTAGTCTGGAGTGACTGTCCGCCCACCAGCATTATTGGCTGGCATTGGCATTGGAATTATTAACCTAACCTAACCTAACCATATTTAGTGCATTATTAATCACATCATCATTCATTATCAACATCATTGTTTTATACTATCATAAAATAGTCAAGCATGAATAAGAAAATAAAGTAATTACTTTGATAATAATCCCAACACTATCGAAGACGGCATCGAATCCTCCCTCCCGGTATCAGCACAACCGACATGGTGCAGTTCCGGATACGAAAATGACGATTGCACTTTATTATGTGGTGTTGTCGTCTACCGCCATCTAAAAATTCGTTCAAAATGCACGGACAACATTTATGTTACGGCCACTTTATTAAAGCACCGCTTTCCTTAGAAACCGCAGCGTTGTCAGGTTCAACTATATGATAAAGTGACTTCAACGTATCTCTTTTGGGCTTTTGTTTCTACCCACTTTGTTAGGGTCTGCAATAACTCTATAAACTTCTTCACGCAAAGAGAGTGGCATAATAAGTGGACGTGGAGCGCCGTTATTGATAGGTTTGACGATAGGTCGAGTACAAATTTCGAAAGTTAATGCAATTTGTCGCTAAGAACAATACCCTAAGGAGGAGTGTGAACCAAAAAAGTAACTTGCAACCAAAAAATGGAGAACAAATATAAGAGTAACAGTTAAAACCCCACCCTATTATCCAAATTAATTAAATTAATTATTAATAAAGGAGATGCGATCCCTCAAAAGTATCGTGTATCATTATCAAAACGTGATGCGATAGGAGCTTAGACGCCCCCAAGAAGCAGTATAGGTACGCCGAATTTATCACGTGCTTACGATTACTGCTAATCAGAACATCGCGCCCATTTGTTGCGCCGGTTGTTTACTTATACGTTAATTTTTATTAGAAATTTCTTATAATTTCTTGTACCTGTTGACTTCTCTGTTAAGGTGGTGAATTGTTGTGTGGTGAATTGCAAATTCCCAAAAACCGGGAAATAACGTTACAAACCGTAAAAAAATTACCAAATACATTAATTAACATCATGCTCTTTGATCGTCGTGTAATCATCGTTTTTATTTAAAAATTTTTCCCTCACCTGATTAACAACACATGTTGGAATTACAGTTGCATTCTTTTCGATAGTAGTCTAAAAGCCGAAATTTTTGTATGGTAGGTGTCGCCATAATTTGGTCGAAATTGTTTTGTATTTTTCTTTTTTGGCACTACTTCTACATTGCATAATTAAATTGTGTGGCGACTTGTTCGTCTCGAGCCAGTTCGCGCCACAAATCCCAGAGGTGTCCAGAAGTCTAAGGCAGAGAGCACGTCGTCAGCCTTACTGATAAGTCCAGGCGTGCTCTCGGGACGAAACATCTTTTCTCTCTTTTCAGTAGATGACGAGATATCTACATTACGATTAGACTTTAGGTAAAATGTCTTTCGTTCTAGGTCTATCTATTATTTTATCGGTTAAAGGTAAGCGCGATAAGCAAGGTGTAGCGTCGTATATGGTTGAGGGGTGTGTTAGTTAGTAGTCAACATGTAGTCAACGATTACGAGGCTGCTTTGTTAAATAACAGAAGAAAATTTTTAAGAATTACTGTTACGTTTAAGCCTTATAGTTTTTGTATAAGTGTATCATTTATGTTTTTGTTATCAATTACTTTCTTTATCTAATAAACATTGATTTTATCGAATTAACTTTCGGAATCGTCTTTTTTTCGAATCTGTGTCTGGCAGTGAAACAAGTAGTTTTAGTTTGTGGTCACAACATTTTGTGGCGACTGTGACAGGACTTTCTGGCGGTAGACTGAAGTTTTCAAGAAAATTTTAACCAGCTTTTACCGTATGGTTGAACATTCGTTTGTGTAGACACGTGTTCGTACGCGGGGATTTGATCGGGTTCGCCATCAGTTTTCGGAACTATCGATTATAACGGTTAGTATGCTAAATATAGAAAAAAAAAAGGAAAAATGATAGAGTTTTGTTAGTTGGTTTCACGCGATATGCGAACGGGTTAGATAAATTGTTTGAAGAAACACAGGGTTACCCTCAAGCAATCCATGTGGCCTGGGAAATTACGAAACATGTTCTTCCTTTTGGAGAATCAGACCGTGAATGAGGTACATTTGGTGGATGAAATGAATGCAGTCGATAGATATATGAAGAGATTTACCAAATTAATATTACAGTACAATTTTCAGAAAGAGCCAGAGGACGAGGCAGCACTGTTAGTCTAAACACCAGTTCTGATTAGCGTAAATTAAACTACCTAAAAGGAATGGAAAAAATACGGAGGCGACGTTAAAGATTGGCAACCACTTTGGGCTCAATTCGAGAAAGTGCTTGAAGATGCGTATAGTGATTCGAGCGACAATATGGCGTATCTTATTCAGACGATTATACCTGGCAGTTATGCTAGGCAACCCATGGATAGTGACCCTGCCGTTCAACTATGCAAATATTGTAGAAGGGCTAACCAACAGATTTGGCTGGTAGACCTGCAAATAAAGGTTTACGTCCGCGAACTATTTAAGTTTATTTTAAATAATGCCCGATTACTGAGTAAAACAGATTTTTCGGTTTTGTACGATAAACTAGAGACACAGTTGCGTGCACTTTAAACATTAAGGATAAGTTCTATAGAGTGTGTGGCAATGCTATAAGCGTTAATTAACTTATGTTTACCCTAAAGCTTGCTGCGAGTTTGACAGCTATCTATGGAATTCAAGCGCGGGCAGGCTCAGATAGATGGAGTAACAGACATCGAGATCCGATTGAAAAATTTGTGAGTTTTTTGAGAAATGAAGTTCAAAATGAACAGTGCATTACTTTGGCTACGGAAGCCTTTGGGTTGCCATTAATGAATTCGAGTTCGGACAATAATCGGGTTAATAATACAGGGAAGGTTGAAAAAATTGTACGCTCGCTGTTTGGTGGGACAAATTAGTTTGAACAAAAGCACCACTGTTAAAGTTAAAAAAATTGTTAGCGGTGAATCGAGAGTGGCTCCCCTTAAGAAGATATAAATACCTCGTCTGGAACTCCTTGAAGCTATGATTACAGAAAGACTTTATGACTCTGTCAGTAATGGTCTCAAATTCAATCATGGATGTTTTTTCTGGAGTGACTATTTGACTGTTATCCAACAGATTCGCCGCAAAGATGAGTGGAGCACATTCATTTGGAATCGAATAAAATAAATTCGCAAATTCTATCCTATTGCCGCTTGGAGATATTTACCCGGTCACTTGAACCCCACGGATCTTCCATCTAGAGAATGAACTCCTCTAAAAGATAAAAGGTTCCAGGATGGTTTTACAAAACCGCAGATATGTAGCCCAAAGAGAATCCCGAGTGAGAGGAGGAGGAGATAGATGAAGAACGGAAGAAAACTTTGGTCTCTAGGATGGTAAACTTCAGTTTGGACCAATACTACTCTACCTTTCTATGTAAAATCAAAAGAAAAGACATACTATCAACTTAACTACGGAAGAGATTAAACAGGCTGAAGTATCCGTTCTTAAAATTGTTCAACAGGATGGCATTTCTAATAAAGCTTCTGAAACGATTCGTTCACTCGCTTCTTCTTTTGGATGCACATAAAATTACTTATTTCTAGGAAAGACGATCTAGAAAACCTTCGTTTTCTAATTATTCTACCTGCTAAATACACCAATGTGTTGCGTTTTATTTTCTAAGTTCACCCATCACCAATTACATGTTGGTGCTTAAGGATTGTTGAGTTTGTTCGCGAGAGGTATTGGGTTATCGGTGTTCGACAGACGGTACGTTCGATAGTCTCGGAATCGCTATTTTTACGGTCCGGCAAAAAAGATTTGATACATATGTATACGTGTGCCGTGTATTGTGCTGTCCACTTAGAACTGCCCACTTCGTTGTCACCTTGTAGTGGTGGGGTTCCCATTTTGTTAGCGGGCGACACTTTAAAAGTGGTTGTGAGGCACTAAGAACAACCACAAGCTTGCAAGGAACAATGAATAAAGATAAGGAAACGCTTACTGTTTCAGCCCAATCGGAAAGGGCAGAGACGGCAGCGACGGTGATGCAAGAGCAGGCCCCGTTCGGTTGACATACCCACGTCGGTGTGGGGTGCCTGACATGGCTACCAGCCAGCGAAGGGCTTGTCAGGACGGTATTCAAGGACTATCCTCGGGAAGGGCGATTGTGAGGAAACAAGGTGGACAAGATCCCAAAGCGGTAGTAGTGGTTGACCTCGGCCAAGATCTGACCAAGAGTAAGGCGTTGCGTATGTAAATGATCCAATCGTGGAGTTGTATGTCTGTCAGTATACGGGATACGGAGTATTGAACAGTTCATAGAGACAAGAAGACGACGAGCGCTGTTAATCGGTCAATAATGAGTCACATCTGTGTCATAGCAAAAACATGACGGACCGAAGTGTGAAGGTAGTGAGAGTAGAGGGAGAGTCTGGAACAGGTTATCTTGATCAATAAGTTGGAGGCCTTAATCGTCCGTACGGAGGAGTACGCCTACGAGACGGCCGTAGCAGTGAGCGATATTGACATTGCTTAACCAACTAGTCTATTGGCGATCACAATCCCTTCCTGATTGAGATCACTGTATGTGCAGCCAACCGGAGAGCTGTCCGCTTTTCCAGCGTGGTCCATCAAAGATGCCTGTTCGTCTGACTGAGAGGAGTAGGTGCTTCAAAGGGACAGTCCCTTGACTCACCTCAAGAGGTCATTCCTCAGCGAGAAGGTAGCAAGAGTTGGTGGTGGACGCGAACGATCAGATCCTGCGAAGGGTTAGGCGGCAATGTCTCTATGAAGGACGAACGATCTCCGAAATCAAAAGAACGACCTGAGGCGTAGGAGAAAGCGAACCCAAAAGGCTCGCAGGATAGGACAACCGAACGCGAGGGACCGATAAAGGGCCTATAGCAAAAGCATCCGATTCTACAAGAGTGTAATAATCGACCCGGAATTTTAGAACCTGATGATGGATGACCTACTAAGAGAATATAAGGAGAGGTTCCCCCATCATTCCTTTCACCGACAATCTTTTGGTGTTAGTTGAGGGTAATAGCCGGGGGGAGTTGGAACACCGAGGTGGCACCTTTGTACCTGTAGCTGTGAGGTGAGAAGAGACGGTTGACGTTTTGGTTTCGACCAATAAAACATGTTGTATGTGCCTGTGTGCCGTCTATAATAATCAGAACGAAATCACAACTAACGTATTTCTATCTAATAGCATGCACTGAAATGTGAGCGCTATAGTTACACGAAGCCCTTGTGACGTCTCAGAATTGAGATGTAATATTTTAAGTCCCTGATTTCGGCAACGGATCGTCGCAGAAAAATGAGATTTGAAGTTTTTTTTCTGAGACATTAAAACCTTAATTTTCGGTTCACACCCTCTTCAAAAGTAACTATAGGTCATTGGTAACAATACAAACAAAGGTTTTCTTACATTCTAAAGTTTTACCCGAGGCTTCACTAGCGTTGATGTCCTTAATACGTATCAATCATCAAAGACCACATAAAAAGATTTTCTTTGTGGATAAAAGGTACCTTATGTCCTTTTCTGTGCCGTTGACAATGTATGTACAAAATGTCATGATGATGGGTTGAGTAGTTAAAGCGTGAGATAAACGAAATTCACTTTCATATTTATAATATTAGAATAATGTTAACTTCACTAGTATCGAGAGACGGCAATTTTTAATTGTTAACTTGTTGTTGCAACGATGTTTTGATGAGGTACTAATATCCTCCTTTGGCGATTTTATTGAATATCGATTCTGTGATTGTTCAATAATGGTAATGTTTTTAGTCGTTCCTTTGAGGGCATCGTCATCAGAGCGCAGTCGACGAGTTTTCCAATACGATCTAATCTTTTCATATTTCTTTTCAGTAATGGATTAATGAAGTTTTCGAACTCATTAGCCACGCTAATGGAAACAAATTTTCCGCTCAGATCCAACCATTAATATATAGAAGTGCTAGACGAGTATAGGTTTAATAGTACGAAGTACAAACATTTCTTGTTTGTTGCAATCAATGTGACTTTCATTCCCCTGTACGTTTCTTTTCGTTCTTGACATCTGTTATCGCTTCTTAAGTGTGTTTATGTTTCTTAGCATTGACAGTGTTTTTCTAGCGTTCGCTCTTTTGTAACCCTTTTTATTATAATTTCGTTCCTTGTTTAGGTAAATATGTGTACAAACAAATATCATCAAATGGCTCCTATGTCGCAGCTTCAATATTATTGTAACAAAAGTCAGTAAATCCCGGATTTCGATTCTTTATAGCTTTGCCGTCCTAATGTCGGAAGACCTTATTCAACCTCCTTTTAGGAATCGTAGAAATGGGTGGGTGATGGTTGGAATGAAAATGATGAGATAAACGAAACGAAAACAGAAGAGAGTAAAAGATTATCGATAGAATATTACTGCCCCTGCATTTGTCTATAAGCGATTGAATNTCACTTTAAAACAAAGGCGCTGGTCGAAGAATTGCTATTAATAATTATACATTTAAAGTTTACCGCTTTTATCCACTAATCTATAATTTTTTTAGTTTTTCTGTAGACGACAACAAACAAGTTTTTTGGCTCTTCCGAATATCCTTTTATTACTATCCACTTGTTGGTTTGGTCTGCATAATTGTTGTTGGTCTCATTGTAAGCCACTTCACCAAAGATGAAAAAGAAAAACCCGTGGACGCTCAACTGCTCAATCCATATATCTATCGATTTTTATCGTCAAAGCATTTCTCATCAACTCCAGTTAAATACGCATCAGTCAAAGGTGCTCTACAAATGACACAGGTTCAAGATAGTACTTGTGGCATAACTGAAAAGCCTAGTACACTGCAGTCATCGTAGCACAAAAGTACTTACTTTTGATAAAAATGTTTAAAAATAATCGGGGTATACTTCGAAAAATACTTTTAGTATGTAAAATATCAAAAATGGACGAAATTATAAATTACAGTATTCAAACATTATTAAAAAAATTGATATTTGTTAGAACCATTTTTGATATCTTATACCCTGAAACCTACTTTACTTAGTGGTATACTCGTATTATTTTAAAATTTTTTTACATCAAAAAGTCTTTTAATACGAAAGTTTATGTAAAAACAAATAAAAGCAATTTTTGTACAAGTTGTGATTATTTTCATTGTTCTGTTATTTTATTTATTTATTTAAGTTTTAATCAGCTGTAAGTTTAATGCAGAGTTATTAGTATTATACAATAGAATGAGAGCAGTGTGTTTAATGAGTGAGAATAAGTATTTCAAATAAAAGTTATATAGAATTAAGTGTATAATATCGTAAAAATATTTTCAAATCTAGCGGACTTACGGTTATACCGGAAATGTACAGTAACTTATTTTAAATGAAATCCCCTACTTTTTATTGCATTTTTGAATGTCGCACCGTTCTGGAGTTATTTCACGTCTCTTGGAAAATTTGACGTTTTCAGTGCTTGGCTCCATTTTAAATATCTCAGAAACGAAAGGACCTAGAGGTTTGCGGTCTTTATATTCCCTTTCTAGAAGAAATTCTCTATCATCTTAAGTACCAGGTAGACACGTACATTATAAATAGTACGATATTTATCGATGTCAATATCCACAAATTTAAACAGATATAACTTTTATTTAAATGAAATGTTTTTTCTCGTGCAAAATTAAATTTCCGTTCGACTGATATAGGGGTGTTGGTATCTGTGACCAGTAGTTTTTGAGAAATTTGAAATTTTTGTGAAATTGTTAATAACAGCGTCTTATCAAGTTAAGCGTTGTAGATATCTCGTTGTCTAAAGAAAAGAGAGAGAAGATATTTCGTCCTGAGAGCACGCCTAGACTCATCAGTAAGAGACTTATCAGTAAGGCTGACGACGTGCTCTCTGCCTTAGACATCGGAGACCTGTGGAGTGTGTGGCACGAACTGGCACGAGAGAGGCGAGTTTGTTTTGTTTTTAGATTTTCAGTTTAGATACCTACTCATTGTTGAGTAAGGGTGCAGAAGTAGATACAAAAGTTTTAATGTCAAATTACCAAATTAATTTATTTTTGAGCAATTACCTAAAAATTATTCCGCCTAAAGGTGTAAAAAATATTAATTTGTATATTACCATTTAGGTACCTACGCGTAAGCTAATATTAAAATTTTTATTTTTACTTATTTCAAAAGTAAATAAGCAACATAGTAAGGCTTCCCTATTAATTATACTTCCCAGTTTTAAAAGAATTGCGGTATACAAAAGTTTCAGAATCGACATTTTCCTAGCATAATTAATAATACTGGAATTTTCGGTTCCAACAAGTAAGAAAATTTACTCCATAACACGAAAATCAAAAAGATTTGTAATTTGGTTTGGTTGAGGGTTTGCCCAGCTTCTTAATGGAGAAGGCGTTTAGGAAGTTGACTACTTCAGTTGTCTGCGAGAAACAATGTCGTTTTCCACTGAGCAGGTAGACACAATGATGGAGACGCCCTGCAAACCTTACAGATACCTTATTTTGTTAGTTATGACATTCAGATTTAATAAATTCTTAGTTAAATTTTTACTTTGAAATTGTCTGCTATTATTTATTTCCCATTTGTATAGAATTTATTATTGAATTTATTTGAGTGTATAGTTAAATTAAAATATATTTATATCACTATCAATAATAATAATATGAGAAGAGATCTCAACAGAAGAACTTTACTGTTCCTTGTACTGTTATTACCATTATTTATTAAATGACATTTTCGATATATCGAATTTCAGAACTTCCAGTAATATTCCTTATGTTCCCGAATTTCTACTATTTCCGAAAATAATTCGAAGTGGTCTGTGTTCTGTCGAAACTGCCAGACGAGGATCGCGATTACGATCTTTTTGGATATCATCTGCGCGTCGCAGACAATTTCGACAGAACACAGACCAATTTTACCTGCTGTCTTAACAGCACGCTAATGCTTTGAGATTTAAATTTTTAACGACACGTACTTTATCGATATTTTTTAACGGATGTAAAATGTCCAGGGTAGGAGACTTAAAATACGAGGGACAAAAGTTGCGTATTTTTTTTTAAGAAAATAAAAGTAAGTTTATTTTTTTGTTTCACATTTTATTACTAACACTTCTTTATAAAATAAATAATGCTAAAATTTATAATTAATTAAAAATGTATTAAATTACACTGACTTCTTTGCGAAACAGTAAAGGGAAAGGCTAGGGTACCTAGATCCCTTTTTCAGGCTTAACATGCAATTACAGCTAAACTATATTAATTAAGGTATTGAAATTTACTGATAACAAAGTAAACGTTGTTTATTATCATGTATGTTTGTCATTTTCTACAAAATCTCAACTAATGTATGGTTTTTTCAATCAGCCACCAGTAGTACATGTTATCGTAGAATCACCCATAAGCAGAACGAAATACTTGTGTTATTTCGACTAAGAGTATGAAAGGCAAAGTGTTGACGAAATGATTTAATTTAATAAGATAATAAATTCAAGAAACGTATGATTAGCACATTTGTATTTCATATCCATACCGGAACAACCTAATTTTAATATATATGTACATGTGCGTATTAGCAATCTAATGTTAAAAGCGCGTTAGCGTACACCGCACAAAAAATAAAAAAAGTTATAAACGGTCGTTTCGAACATTCTTTTTAACAAGCCTGAACTACGTTGTCGGAGACTTGGGCCATAACGTCTCTTCAATATTTCGGATTTTACCTGGACCATAACATTATAGGAAGTCTTTCTTTGTATGTATTTGTTTGTTTACCGATAGTTTTAGCCGTAGTTTATTTCAACCCTTAGTCCATTGAACAGTTAAGTTCATTTATATCTCTATCATAAAGTTTACAATAGTCAGTCGTTTTAGGAACTATTGTCACCAGAACAAGCATACTAAAGTGTCAGCTTTCTAACAATCAGTTTTCAAATTTTTCCCCCTTAGGTTAAATTATTTTTGTTCATATCATCATTTGTATAATAACCTAGTGGCATGGCCTAGAGGTCTAGACCATTGCTTCGCATTCGCCCTACCTTCCGGCATAGTTCGGAGGGACTGCCCGCCCACCAGCATTATTGGCTGGTGGGAATGAAACACCCAAAAGTTTTTTTAAAGTTTTTCTTCATTTGTATACCGATCCGTATGGCCTAGAGGTTTAGACCACTGCTTAGTATTCGGGAGGGCCCCGGTTCGATTCCGGGTCCGTCTGCCTTGGTCCAAGTTTTCTGTGGTTTCCTTGGATCACTTAGGCAAATGCTGAGGCAGTAATATTCCACAGATAATCTTTCACTCTCTTTTGTCTTCATTTCGTCCGTCTCATCTTTCTCACCCGAACCACCACCCACCCATTCCCACGATTCCTGAAAGCAGGCTGAAGAGGGCCTTCCGCCCTACCTTCCGGCATAGTCCGGAGGGACTGCCCGCCCACCAGCATTACTGGCTGGTGGGAATGAAACACCCAAAAGTTTTTTTAAAGTTATTCTTCATTTGTATACCGAGCCGTATGGCCTAGAGGTTTAGACCACTGCTTAGTATTCGGGAGGGCCCCGGTTCGATTCCGGGTCCGTCAGCCTTGGTTTAAGTTTTTCTGTGGTTTCCTTGGATCACTTAGGAAAATGCTGGGGCAGTAATATTCCACAAATAAACTTTTATTCTCTTCTGTCTTCATTTCGTCCGTTTCAACTTTCTGACCCGAACCGCCATCCACCCATTCCCACGATTCCTGAAAGCAGGCTGAAGAGAGCCTTTCGCCCTAGCTTCCGGCGTAGTCTGGAGTGACTGTCCGCCCACCAGCATTATTGGCTGGCATTGGCATTGGAATTATTAACCTAACCTAACCTAACCATATTTAGTGCATTATTAATCACATCATCATTCATTATCAACATCATTGTTTTATACTATCATAAAATAGTCAAGCATGAATAAGAAAATAAAGTAATTACTTTGATAATAATCCCAACACTATCGAAGACGGCATCGAATCCTCCCTCCCGGTATCAGCACAACCGACATGGTGCAGTTCCGGATACGAAAATGACGATTGCACTTTATTATGTGGTGTTGTCGTCTACCGCCATCTAAAAATTCGTTCAAAATGCACGGACAACATTTATGTTACGGCCACTTTATTAAAGCACCGCTTTCCTTAGAAACCGCAGCGTTGTCAGGTTCAACTATATGATAAAGTGACTTCAACGTATCTCTTTTGGGCTTTTGTTTCTACCCACTTTGTTAGGGTCTGCAATAACTCTATAAACTTCTTCACGCAAAGAGAGTGGCATAATAAGTGGACGTGGAGCGCCGTTATTGATAGGTTTGACGATAGGTCGAGTACAAATTTCGAAAGTTAATGCAATTTGTCGCTAAGAACAATACCCTAAGGAGGAGTGTGAACCAAAAAAGTAACTTGCAACCAAAAAATGGAGAACAAATATAAGAGTAACAGTTAAAACCCCACCCTATTATCCAAATTAATTAAATTAATTATTAATAAAGGAGATGCGATCCCTCAAAAGTATCGTGTATCATTATCAAAACGTGATGCGATAGGAGCTTAGACGCCCCCAAGAAGCAGTATAGGTACGCCGAATTTATCACGTGCTTACGATTACTGCTAATCAGAACATCGCGCCCATTTGTTGCGCCGGTTGTTTACTTATACGTTAATTTTTATTAGAAATTTCTTATAATTTCTTGTACCTGTTGACTTCTCTGTTAAGGTGGTGAATTGTTGTGTGGTGAATTGCAAATTCCCAAAAACCGGGAAATAACGTTACAAACCGTAAAAAAATTACCAAATACATTAATTAACATCATGCTCTTTGATCGTCGTGTAATCATCGTTTTTATTTAAAAATTTTTCCCTCACCTGATTAACAACACATGTTGGAATTACAGTTGCATTCTTTTCGATAGTAGTCTAAAAGCCGAAATTTTTGTATGGTAGGTGTCGCCATAATTTGGTCGAAATTGTTTTGTATTTTTCTTTTTTGGCACTACTTCTACATTGCATAATTAAATTGTGTGGCGACTTGTTCGTCTCGAGCCAGTTCGCGCCACAAATCCCAGAGGTGTCCAGAAGTCTAAGGCAGAGAGCACGTCGTCAGCCTTACTGATAAGTCCAGGCGTGCTCTCGGGACGAAACATCTTTTCTCTCTTTTCAGTAGATGACGAGATATCTACATTACGATTAGACTTTAGGTAAAATGTCTTTCGTTCTAGGTCTATCTATTATTTTATCGGTTAAAGGTAAGCGCGATAAGCAAGGTGTAGCGTCGTATATGGTTGAGGGGTGTGTTAGTTAGTAGTCAACATGTAGTCAACGATTACGAGGCTGCTTTGTTAAATAACAGAAGAAAATTTTTAAGAATTACTGTTACGTTTAAGCCTTATAGTTTTTGTATAAGTGTATCATTTATGTTTTTGTTATCAATTACTTTCTTTATCTAATAAACATTGATTTTATCGAATTAACTTTCGGAATCGTCTTTTTTTCGAATCTGTGTCTGGCAGTGAAACAAGTAGTTTTAGTTTGTGGTCACAACATTTTGTGGCGACTGTGACAGGACTTTCTGGCGGTAGACTGAAGTTTTCAAGAAAATTTTAACCAGCTTTTACCGTATGGTTGAACATTCGTTTGTGTAGACACGTGTTCGTACGCGGGGATTTGATCGGGTTCGCCATCAGTTTTCGGAACTATCGATTATAACGGTTAGTATGCTAAATATAGAAAAAAAAAAGGAAAAATGATAGAGTTTTGTTAGTTGGTTTCACGCGATATGCGAACGGGTTAGATAAATTGTTTGAAGAAACACAGGGTTACCCTCAAGCAATCCATGTGGCCTGGGAAATTACGAAACATGTTCTTCCTTTTGGAGAATCAGACCGTGAATGAGGTACATTTGGTGGATGAAATGAATGCAGTCGATAGATATATGAAGAGATTTACCAAATTAATATTACAGTACAATTTTCAGAAAGAGCCAGAGGACGAGGCAGCACTGTTAGTCTAAACACCAGTTCTGATTAGCGTAAATTAAACTACCTAAAAGGAATGGAAAAAATACGGAGGCGACGTTAAAGATTGGCAACCACTTTGGGCTCAATTCGAGAAAGTGCTTGAAGATGCGTATAGTGATTCGAGCGACAATATGGCGTATCTTATTCAGACGATTATACCTGGCAGTTATGCTAGGCAACCCATGGATAGTGACCCTGCCGTTCAACTATGCAAATATTGTAGAAGGGCTAACCAACAGATTTGGCTGGTAGACCTGCAAATAAAGGTTTACGTCCGCGAACTATTTAAGTTTATTTTAAATAATGCCCGATTACTGAGTAAAACAGATTTTTCGGTTTTGTACGATAAACTAGAGACACAGTTGCGTGCACTTTAAACATTAAGGATAAGTTCTATAGAGTGTGTGGCAATGCTATAAGCGTTAATTAACTTATGTTTACCCTAAAGCTTGCTGCGAGTTTGACAGCTATCTATGGAATTCAAGCGCGGGCAGGCTCAGATAGATGGAGTAACAGACATCGAGATCCGATTGAAAAATTTGTGAGTTTTTTGAGAAATGAAGTTCAAAATGAACAGTGCATTACTTTGGCTACGGAAGCCTTTGGGTTGCCATTAATGAATTCGAGTTCGGACAATAATCGGGTTAATAATACAGGGAAGGTTGAAAAAATTGTACGCTCGCTGTTTGGTGGGACAAATTAGTTTGAACAAAAGCACCACTGTTAAAGTTAAAAAAATTGTTAGCGGTGAATCGAGAGTGGCTCCCCTTAAGAAGATATAAATACCTCGTCTGGAACTCCTTGAAGCTATGATTACAGAAAGACTTTATGACTCTGTCAGTAATGGTCTCAAATTCAATCATGGATGTTTTTTCTGGAGTGACTATTTGACTGTTATCCAACAGATTCGCCGCAAAGATGAGTGGAGCACATTCATTTGGAATCGAATAAAATAAATTCGCAAATTCTATCCTATTGCCGCTTGGAGATATTTACCCGGTCACTTGAACCCCACGGATCTTCCATCTAGAGAATGAACTCCTCTAAAAGATAAAAGGTTCCAGGATGGTTTTACAAAACCGCAGATATGTAGCCCAAAGAGAATCCCGAGTGAGAGGAGGAGGAGATAGATGAAGAACGGAAGAAAACTTTGGTCTCTAGGATGGTAAACTTCAGTTTGGACCAATACTACTCTACCTTTCTATGTAAAATCAAAAGAAAAGACATACTATCAACTTAACTACGGAAGAGATTAAACAGGCTGAAGTATCCGTTCTTAAAATTGTTCAACAGGATGGCATTTCTAATAAAGCTTCTGAAACGATTCGTTCACTCGCTTCTTCTTTTGGATGCACATAAAATTACTTATTTCTAGGAAAGACGATCTAGAAAACCTTCGTTTTCTAATTATTCTACCTGCTAAATACACCAATGTGTTGCGTTTTATTTTCTAAGTTCACCCATCACCAATTACATGTTGGTGCTTAAGGATTGTTGAGTTTGTTCGCGAGAGGTATTGGGTTATCGGTGTTCGACAGACGGTACGTTCGATAGTCTCGGAATCGCTATTTTTACGGTCCGGCAAAAAAGATTTGATACATATGTATACGTGTGCCGTGTATTGTGCTGTCCACTTAGAACTGCCCACTTCGTTGTCACCTTGTAGTGGTGGGGTTCCCATTTTGTTAGCGGGCGACACTTTAAAAGTGGTTGTGAGGCACTAAGAACAACCACAAGCTTGCAAGGAACAATGAATAAAGATAAGGAAACGCTTACTGTTTCAGCCCAATCGGAAAGGGCAGAGACGGCAGCGACGGTGATGCAAGAGCAGGCCCCGTTCGGTTGACATACCCACGTCGGTGTGGGGTGCCTGACATGGCTACCAGCCAGCGAAGGGCTTGTCAGGACGGTATTCAAGGACTATCCTCGGGAAGGGCGATTGTGAGGAAACAAGGTGGACAAGATCCCAAAGCGGTAGTAGTGGTTGACCTCGGCCAAGATCTGACCAAGAGTAAGGCGTTGCGTATGTAAATGATCCAATCGTGGAGTTGTATGTCTGTCAGTATACGGGATACGGAGTATTGAACAGTTCATAGAGACAAGAAGACGACGAGCGCTGTTAATCGGTCAATAATGAGTCACATCTGTGTCATAGCAAAAACATGACGGACCGAAGTGTGAAGGTAGTGAGAGTAGAGGGAGAGTCTGGAACAGGTTATCTTGATCAATAAGTTGGAGGCCTTAATCGTCCGTACGGAGGAGTACGCCTACGAGACGGCCGTAGCAGTGAGCGATATTGACATTGCTTAACCAACTAGTCTATTGGCGATCACAATCCCTTCCTGATTGAGATCACTGTATGTGCAGCCAACCGGAGAGCTGTCCGCTTTTCCAGCGTGGTCCATCAAAGATGCCTGTTCGTCTGACTGAGAGGAGTAGGTGCTTCAAAGGGACAGTCCCTTGACTCACCTCAAGAGGTCATTCCTCAGCGAGAAGGTAGCAAGAGTTGGTGGTGGACGCGAACGATCAGATCCTGCGAAGGGTTAGGCGGCAATGTCTCTATGAAGGACGAACGATCTCCGAAATCAAAAGAACGACCTGAGGCGTAGGAGAAAGCGAACCCAAAAGGCTCGCAGGATAGGACAACCGAACGCGAGGGACCGATAAAGGGCCTATAGCAAAAGCATCCGATTCTACAAGAGTGTAATAATCGACCCGGAATTTTAGAACCTGATGATGGATGACCTACTAAGAGAATATAAGGAGAGGTTCCCCCATCATTCCTTTCACCGACAATCTTTTGGTGTTAGTTGAGGGTAATAGCCGGGGGGAGTTGGAACACCGAGGTGGCACCTTTGTACCTGTAGCTGTGAGGTGAGAAGAGACGGTTGACGTTTTGGTTTCGACCAATAAAACATGTTGTATGTGCCTGTGTGCCGTCTATAATAATCAGAACGAAATCACAACTAACGTATTTCTATCTAATAGCATGCACTGAAATGTGAGCGCTATAGTTACACGAAGCCCTTGTGACGTCTCAGAATTGAGATGTAATATTTTAAGTCCCTGATTTCGGCAACGGATCGTCGCAGAAAAATGAGATTTGAAGTTTTTTTTCTGAGACATTAAAACCTTAATTTTCGGTTCACACCCTCTTCAAAAGTAACTATAGGTCATTGGTAACAATACAAACAAAGGTTTTCTTACATTCTAAAGTTTTACCCGAGGCTTCACTAGCGTTGATGTCCTTAATACGTATCAATCATCAAAGACCACATAAAAAGATTTTCTTTGTGGATAAAAGGTACCTTATGTCCTTTTCTGTGCCGTTGACAATGTATGTACGAAATGTCATGATGATGGGTTGAGTAGTTAAAGCGTGAGATAAACGAAATTCACTTTCATATTTATAATATTAGAATAATGTTAACTTCACTAGTATCGAGAGACGGCAATTTTTAATTGTTAACTTGTTGTTGCAACGATGTTTTGATGAGGTACTAATATCCTCCTTTGGCGATTTTATTGAATATCGATTCTGTGATTGTTCAATAATGGTAATGTTTTTAGTCGTTCCTTTGAGGGCATCGTCATCAGAGCGCAGTCGACGAGTTTTCCAATACGATCTAATCTTTTCATATTTCTTTTCAGTAATGGATTAATGAAGTTTTCGAACTCATTAGCCACGCTAATGGAAACAAATTTTCCGCTCAGATCCAACCATTAATATATAGAAGTGCTAGACGAGTATAGGTTTAATAGTACGAAGTACAAACATTTCTTGTTTGTTGCAATCAATGTGACTTTCATTCCCCTGTACGTTTCTTTTCGTTCTTGACATCTGTTATCGCTTCTTAAGTGTGTTTATGTTTCTTAGCATTGACAGTGTTTTTCTAGCGTTCGCTCTTTTGTAACCCTTTTTATTATAATTTCGTTCCTTGTTTAGGTAAATATGTGTACAAACAAATATCATCAAATGGCTCCTATGTCGCAGCTTCAATATTATTGTAACAAAAGTCAGTAAATCCCGGATTTCGATTCTTTATAGCTTTGCCGTCCTAATGTCGGAAGACCTTATTCAACCTCCTTTTAGGAATCGTAGAAATGGGTGGGTGATGGTTGGAATGAAAATGATGAGATAAACGAAACGAAAACAGAAGAGAGTAAAAGATTATCGATAGAATATTACTGCCCCTGCATTTGTCTATAAGCGATTGAATGAACTCTCGGAAAAACTTGGACTGAGAAGATGGACCCGGAATCCAATCGGTGCCCCCCTGAATGTTAAGTAATGTTCTCAGCCTTTAGGTCATTCCGTTCAGCTTTCGTCAACTATTCGTCGCCTATTTATGTTGTCATGGAAGGTTTCTGAACACCCCGCAAGATTCCTCAATCATACGAGTCTTTCTGTCATTTCGTGTTCATACATAATTTATGATCTCAGCTGTCATCCTTTGGTATCGCTGTTAGAAATATAAGTGCAGTTGATAGGTATTAGAGTGACACCTACGTTTGCTACTTTCATTTGTTTTAATAGTTGTCGATGAAGAACATCAAATTTCATGTAAATTATTGTGTGGATTGTATTATATTTGAATATATTTCGTAATATTGAAAAACTGCGTTTACGTATTCGGCGACCCTACCTAACTACTACATGGAACCGAAGGTTTATCTTAAACAAATAATAGCGATATCTTGTTCAAAATATAATTGTTCACAAAATGAGTTATTTGCCAACGTCCCTCTTATTTATGGCAGACGTAGTAAAATTGTAACTAACGACAACCCGATTTATTACTAGCGTTGTTTCTTTTAGATGTAATGTAACGTTGGTTGATATGAGAACAACCAAATTCTCTCACATGTAACTTGTATCCCAGATTTTTACATGAAATTAATATATACTAGGTACTCAGCCAAATCAATAGGTGTATCTTTATATCAGGTAAGAAGAAACACTATTACAATTTATTAAACTTATTAATTACTATAATCAAAAGATCATCAAAAATGAAATAAATTTAGCATTTACTTGATGAAGGTTCACGATTTAATCTGTTTAAATAAACAATCGTTTTCACAAATTTTTTTTTGAAGCAATTTATTGTCCCGCTACTCTTTAACTTCTTCAAATGTCACACTTAACACTTAACGAAACTTAAAAGAACATGTAGCGAAACAATTATTCAATTATCGCCCCAAATAAAATTTTATGAAAATTTAGAAATTAATATGATATATAGTTACCATTACAAGCATGTTTAATGAATGGAACAAGGCGTGTAACACTTTGGAAACATTTCCTTAACCTTTACAATACCAAAGATCTGCAAATTGCATTAAATATCAAGTGTGTACATATTTTTATAAGTAATTGCATGTGAAATTATCAAAAGTCACGTGGAGCGCATAACCAGTGAAAAATAGATATAGTAAACGAAGAAGTTTGGATGGTATGCTGTTAGCAGTAAGAAAATGGAAAGAAATAAGAAATATAGGTAGAAGCATAGAATAAATTTAGCCCATTTATATTTTCCTACTTGGACTCAGGTCGTGTTCCACTGACAACAATACAGGGAAATTCTAAGCAAAATGAAGAGTGAAACAGAAGCTATAAAGGATAGGTGTAGAGGAACTTACAAAAATGGTAAAAAGGACAATACATAGACGGAAAGTCAAAATGTGACCAAACAAACCGAGCCGCAGAATGTGGTGGGTCAAAGAATATGTGAAAGTGAAAAAGAGCTAATTTTAACTAGAAAATTAAGAAATTTGATGGAAACGAGAATAACCAAAATAAATAACAAATGGAAGCACTTATATTGCGAAACAGTTGCTGCATACATTAAACAATTTTTGAAACTCAGTGTGTCTTATTTAATTATTGTTGCAGTACAGAAATTTTCACCATTTTTTTTATGACAATATCTCTATTATTTGTACATAGAAGCTATTTCGTAAATATAAATAATATTTCCAGGTAAAAATTCCAAATGGAATCTACTACTGTATTATCCACACCATTGACAAATTTTTCAATTGCTGCAAATGGACCAAATGACTTGCGGTTTTCTTGGATTGATTATTCCTTTTTCACTATCCTTTTGTCGTTTAGTACCTTAGTTGGTATTTACCATGGTTGTTTCGGCAATAAACAAGCTACGACTGTTGACTATCTACACGCAGGAAAGACTATGAACTTTTTCCCAGTGGCAATATCACAAATAGCGAGGTAAGATGCACAATGCTAACGAAAGTTTTACAGTCTTCCATTCTCTAAGTTAATAATTATTTCTATACTAAACGAATTTTTATCATAACGATTGTAAGTGGTTCCATATGAGGTTTTACGTAGACAACACATTCACATTGCCTCTGCGGTAAGCTGTAAGGTAAATTCTGAAAGACAAAGTCACTATCTGCGTCCTCATTTATGTTTCTCAACTTACTTCTTCTAAACCTCCTAATGGATCGTGGAGACTAGAAAAAGGAAACATATCATTAGGTTGAACTTTTCGTTATAAAAAAACATTAAGAGAGGGTCTCAGTGAGCAGAAGATGCAAAACAATTGACAATTATGTTTAAAATTTTAATGATTTTAATATGAAATTCAATATTAACAAA
Source organism: Agrilus planipennis (assembly GCF_000699045.2). Lineage (NCBI taxonomy): Eukaryota > Metazoa > Arthropoda > Insecta > Coleoptera > Buprestidae > Agrilus > Agrilus planipennis. The sequence goes on along the minus strand of NW_020438994.1, from coordinate 243,533 downwards.
ACCGCAATTTAGTTGTATTCACGATTTTTTGTAATTTATTGGAAATTCAATGGAATCTTAAATTGGTTAAGAAGGTTATGTAGTAGTACATGTTGGTATTTGAATTTTCGTTTAATATGTGGTAATTAAATTATTAATTGAAAACTATACATTACAATTGAATCGTGTATATATTTTGAATAAATAAGTTGCTAAACGGGCTCAGTTGATTTTTACGTGAATATTCTTAACTCATGTTAAAATTATGGAGACAGATCAGAAAAAAGCTATTAATAAGAAGCCTACCAAAAATTACCATGTGTCAAAAAGACAAAGGGAGTATTTTACAATTATTTATAACACATATGTGGTCTCATAATAAATATTACACATTAAACTATCTGTCACTGAACAAAATAGACGATTAAATTTCTAGATATATTAAACTTATAAACTGATTGGGGTAAGGTATTAAGATGATAAGAAAGGCAAGATTGAAAAACAATAACAACTTTATTATAAAAAATTATATGGAAAATTGAACAAAAACATTTATAAGAAAAGGATCTTTCTCTCAACGTAGATCAATACACCGAAAAAGTTAAGTTAATCATCGACCAGGAGGTAGTGTCACCAACACTTAGAGTTTCCCCACTGGTTACTCTTTTAAGGGTAGACTTTTTCTCTTCGCATTCCCGAGTCGACTGATTGCGATCAGACTATCGATCCCCGTTCACGCGCTAAACTTTTTGATGAACAGTGATTATTTGTACATAGTTCAACATGGGTCATTCGCTGGTTCTAGCAGTTTCTCTGGTTTAGCTGATTTAACGAAAAAACTGACGAAGTCCTTTTTGGTGACTTCGCGAAGTTCAATAATTTTTCCAATGACCAGAACTATCGAACTGGCGTCAAATACTGCTTGTAAATAGATAATTCTTTTCACTTACTGCTTCGTTGCTGCGGAATGCCAAATACGCTTATTTTGCAAGTAAATGAACTCGATATCTGTTTTATGAATTTCAAAAGAATAGCAACGTTATGATTATGAAATATTTAATTAATTTTGAAATATGTTTTGAAGTCTGAAATGGTTTCCTTAAAACTTCACTGCGTGACAATAGTATCTATAAATGCGAAATTAAAATTAATGGCTGAACACCGTTTAACTATTTCAACAGTAATAAAAAAAATAGTTAATTATGTTGAGACGTTATGAAAACGAATGTTTAAAGATGTATTTTATTAAAAATGTTTACAAGTAAGATTTGGAACCACCTAGGCTAAAATATAATAGTAACTAACTTAAAAGAACAGCAACTAAAGAAAAACTAAAGCTTGATAAATTGCTTCTGCTGTATTTCAGAGAATTTTATAAGTAGTATGATAATAAAATGGAAGCGGTGTTGACAAAGCAGTGTTGTATGAAAATAAATGAAAGTAAAACAAAAATACTGGTATGCAAGGTATAAAAAGATAGGGAAAGAGGGAATATAAGGATAGGAGACGAAAAATTAAAAGTGGCTGATTTTGGATATCTAGGAAGTCAGATAAATCAGGGCGGAAAGAGTAGTAGGGATATAAAGCAGAGGATAGCGCAGGGTCGTGTCGCCTTTAATAAAAAGAAGTCACTTCTATGCTCGCCAACGGTTAATTTAGAAATTCGAAAAAGGTTGTTAAAGGTGTATGTTTGGAGCACGGCTTCCTAAAAGTATTCGATTTTTATCATCACTAATTCAAGGCATGCGAAAAAAAATTTTTCATATTTTTTAATAAGGATACTTTGTGTCATACAGTTCCCCGTTAAGTTTTCTGCTGTTACAGCATATATTTAAAAATTATAACAACGATTCATTATTAAATAGATTAATATCCTTCTCTTCCTCATAAGAAATTTGTGAAGGTGAGCGTTTTATATTGGTTTTTCTTTTTTTTTTTTAGGAAGGCTTTCTTTGTTTGTTTAATTTTTTTTGCGGCTCTATTTTTTACAATAGTAATTCCTTCAGGCGAAATTAATAGAGTGTATACAACAAACCTGTCTCGTTATTTTATCCAGATGTCACATCCGAAACAGTTATCTCTTCCAATAGAATTGTAAATGGACCTCCTTTTGTATAAGCATAGCCAAAAATATGATTGGGTCAATTACAGCTTTTATTGTTTTAAATTGTATTAGTTCATTTAATTCATGTGTTTCTTCGCTATTCTTTGATTGGGAATTCGTATATTCAATTTTCGTCTCTTGTATGAGGATTCTTTGGTATTGAGTAGTTTAAGTGTTTAGATGAACCGATTAAAAAAGATCGTTGCAGTGACATTGGCTAATTTCTGAGACCCCTAACATTGAATTCAGCCTCGACTCAGTCTTTAAGTTTTTGCCTTTAGATGTAATACATGAGATTGCTTCACCCTTTTTCCCTGATATCATTGTACAACGACTAAAACAGGTCCAGATTGATTATTTAACTTTAAGGTTTATTGACCCAGTTTTGTCGAAAATCGCATTGTTACTTCACTTCCTATGGATACACTCACAGCTTTTCAAATAGCTTTCTGTAACTACTATAGGCGAGCTTTCGAACATCTAATACCGTCATAGGAAAGTTGTATTTTTGTGCCTTTTTAATGTGTAACATCAGTATCTTTTCCTAACATACTGTCTCATCTCATTTTACCAAAGATAAACACATTATTCTAAGCATTTTACAGAAAACCCGTTTTTGACATCCTTTTTGGCATTTTGGAGCAACTGAATAATTGGAAAACAGTAAGGAAAAAAAGAAAAATTAGTGGTTGTCTAACCCGTATGTTATGTATGAAGAGATAACCACCATGACAAACATAACCCACTGTATACTTTTTATGGATGTAGAGGTTACGATTCATTAATAAAAATTTAACTCACCTAATTTATAGGAATTGGCATTAAAATTCCAATGAGACGATTACGTTTTCACTTTTTGAATGATTTAATTTACGAAAGGCTAAACACACTAACCGTGTTCAGATATGAATGCAGCCTGTTAGCTATTTCTCCCGCTTTATCATCTCACCGACTTTACCCTTTACAAAAAAAAACTCCAAAGAGGCTGATAAGTTTTCAGAACTTAAAGTTAGGATTGAATTGTCAAAGGGTTACAAATGGTGACTAAAATTAGGGTAAACCAGATTATTTATTTATGTCGAATTTGCTCTCTGCTTTAACAGATCTGTGCCTTAAATCACATAATATAATATGTACTAGGGTCAATTGAAAAGTCCCCGGCCTGACACATAGATGGCGGCACCAGAACTAAATCCATGATTTTCAGTTAGTCCTAACCTTCAAAAGACGCGTCCATAAATTTGACGGCTGTCGGATCATTAGTTTGTGAATTATAGCATTTTTAGTGAAGCAACTTTTGTTATTGTGAAAAAAATGGATAAAAAGGAATTTCGCGTGTTGATAAAATATTGCTTTTTGAAGGGAAAAAATACAGTTGAAGCAAAAACTTGGCTTGATAACGAATTTCCGGACACTGCCCGAGGAAAATCAACCATCAAGGATTGGTATGCTAAGTTTAGACGTGGTGAAATGAGCACCGAAAACGGTGAACGCAGTGGACGCCCAAAAAAGGGCTGTTACGGACGAAAACATTAAAAAAATCCACAAAATGATTTTGAATGACCGTAAATTGAAATTGAATGAAATAGCAGACACTCTACAGATATCAACGGAACGTATACATCACATCATTCACGAACGTTTGGGTATGAGAAAGCTCTGTGCAAAGTGGGTGCCGCGCGAGCTCACTTTTGACCAAAAACAACGACAAGTTGATGATTCAGAGCAGTGTTTGAAGATGATCACGCGTAATAAACCCGAGTTTTTGCGTCGATATGTGACAATGGATGAAACATGGCTCCATCATTTCACTCCGAAGTCCAATCGACAGTCATCGGAGTGGACTGCACACGATGAACCCGCTCCAAAGCGTGCAAAAACGCAACAGTCGGCTGGCAAGGTTATGGCGTCTGTATTTTGGGATGCGCGTGGAATAATTTTCATTGACTACCTTGAAAAAGGAAGGACCATCAACAGCGACTATTACATAGCGTTATTGGACCGTTTGAAGGACAAAATCGCCGAGAAACGACCGCATTTGCAGAAAAAGAAAGTCCTGCTTCACCAAGACAATGCACCGTCTCACAAGTCAGTGAAAACGATGGCAAAAATTCATGAATTGCGCTTCGAATTGCTTCCGCATCCACCGTATTCTCCAGATCTGGCCCCCAGCGACTACTTCCTGTTCTCAGATCTCAAAAGAATGCTCGTTGGGAAAAAATTTTCGTCGAATGAAGAGGTGATCGCCGAAACTGAGGCCTATTTTGAAGCAAAGGACAAATCGTACTACAAAAATGGCATCGAAAAGTTGGAGGATCGCTATAATCAGTGTATCACCCTTGAAGGGAATTATGTTGAATAAAAGAAACGAATTTTGCAAAAAAAATGTGTTTTACTATTTTAGGCCGGGGACTTTTCAATTGACCTGTTACGTTACTATGATTATTGATTGCGTTCACCTAAACTCTCTTGATAAGTTTAAATTTAGAACATTACCCATTATATCTTTGGATTGTATCTGAATAGTGATAATATAGAAATTTTTTAACAATATTAGTTGACATTACCGAAGATACCAAAGGTATTTTGTATTCAGAAAGTGTGTTATAATCCGAAAGGTAATTTTTCGGGAAAAAGGAGAATGTGTCGTTGAACCTAATTGACGTGAAACCCCTGGATTCTATCAAAAGTAATAACATTTATAGTTAAACTTTTCACAGGTTGTGTCACTCCTGTAATTGCAAGTTTTTTTTTTACTACTTTCAGTAATATAAGGAACCTATAACAGTTAGAATATTTCTTTTACAGTCATCTGTCTGGAGTAACATTACTAGGAATACCAGCTGAAATGTATACTCATGGCACCCAGTACTGGTCGAGTGTTTTTACAAGTGCACCATTAACTGTTTTAGTTGCAATTTATGTCACCTTGCCAGTTTTCTATAAATTGCAGTTGACTAGTTGTTATGAATATTTGACAATGCGATTTGATGCAAGACTAACAAAAATCACATCTATTTTATACCTCATTGGTATATTATCTCATCTTCCAATAGTCGTCTATGTGCCAGCATTGGCATTTAATCAAGGTATGATGTCATAAAGTTATATCACGTCTTCTTTCCTAACGGGGTCCATACCGCTGCATAAGTATTTATTATATTTGTAATAACTTATTTTTTAACGCCCTAAATTATAATATATACAGGGTGATTGATTTATGGCGTTGATTAAAATATTTTAGAGAACCAATAGGGAGGTTGATTTGAAAGTTGATATACTTCTACAAAACAAAAGGGATTTATTTAGTGGAAACATTTTTATTTCCAATTCTGCCTAGACTCCTTCATAACTTTGTTATTATGGTTAGTATTACTCCTGTTTCACTATTCTTTTGAATACCGTATTACAATTAATGATATCTTTTATAGGGGTGATATGTTTCTGATAAAAATCAATACCTGTAATAAACAATATTCGAGCAGACACATTTTTAATTTATTTAAATTAACGGAGCAACATTATTACAGAAAGAACTTATTGCACATTTAATAAAAGATATCTTCATTTTCTGTAAAATAAAGTAACAGTTTCCAAAATAGTTTCATCAAATAAAGACCAATTTTCACATCAGTCTCTCTTTTGGTTCTCTAAATTAAAATGAACAAACATTACCTTAAACTACACGGCAGTCATTTGTACACACAGTTTTGCTTTTTATCACACGAGGTGTTTTAATATACGTTTTCTTGCGTTTGAGTAGATGGAGATTAGCCATTTTTAGTAAAGACGAATGTACAATAAAGGTCGAAATATGTAGGGTTGTTAATAGTTTGCAAGAAGCTTACCAAGAAACTGACTCCGGTATCGATGTCCAATGTAAAGATGACTGTAGTCCTGGATTTGCTATTGCAGAGCTGGATGATTTTAATCCTTGTTTTGTGGTAATCCTTTCATAGGTATCCGGCTCGAAGGACCAAGGATGTTGTCGCCTTGGTTTGACGACTTATATGAATGCACTTTTTTGAATGGCACAAAAAGCCGCGACAAAGATAAATACTCGATATGTTTAAGAATATTTATTAACATTAAACGACCGAATTTAAAGCACAACACTTAAATCAGCAGACGAACAAACTTCACAAAAATGATGATAGAAATTGATTGAATGTAACGGATGCCTAAAAAAATCAGTTCTAACAGAAAATTGTGAAAAAACAAAACTGTGTGTACAACAGACTCAAGTGACTGTTGCTATACAACACTAACTAAGAAGTAACTTGCAGTAAGTGGTCTTTCAATGTACCTAACCACACCAATAGTTTGTATGGTGTGTATATTTTACACGACTGTTGGAGGATTGAAAGCTGTAATCTGGAGCGATGCTCTTCAATTTACTGTCACCTTCGCGACACTTGCAGTAATATTTGTACTAGGAACATCATCTGTAGGGGGATTTGCACAGATATGGAATATTGCTTCAGAAAATAACCGAATAGAATTTTTCAAGTAAGTATCTTTCCATAATTAATTTAAATAACGTTTTTTAAGAAATCTTCAATAAGTTTTTTGCCTTATTGTTATATTAATATATAAATTTGGCTTTGAAAAAGTAGCTTGTCTTTACATATATGTGACGACCAATGGTGACTCATGTATTTGTTAAGGTGCATATTTAATAAAAAAACATTCACAAGGCACCTGATACATTTTAGTTCTTGCTTTTAAAGCCATTTATTTACACTAAAATCCCGATTACCAACCTAAATCACCTAATTTATGTGATCTAAGAATGGGAGGATACCCGGACACCTGGCTTTACGCAACAGTACTCATATCACTAAACTACAATAGGTGACAGTAGCAACAACCGCGAAACGTACTTACTAGGTCACAGAGGCGTCAAAACTAATACATATATTTCTATTTATATTTATATCCACTCTTTAAGGAGGTTGTTACTTTTAGTTGCGGTTAATATCTTTTATAATTATCAAACATTAATGTGAAATCAGCTTAATTTCTTTCCATTACATCACTGCTAGTCTAGTTACAACACTGTTTATATATAATATACTTCAGAGAACTATCTTCTCGGAAGAAATAAGGGCACTTTTCACGTATAGACAATCAGCCTACGATATGTGACATCCACGAGTATTATCTGAAAAAATTTGCCGCTCAACACAGGACTTCAGTGCTCCAGCAAATCGTCTCAGGCGTGAATGGAATCTGCTTCAGACCACTTATTTTTTCAATATTACATGAATAACACTTTATTAATATATTGAAAAGATGTACACGTGTTTATAAATTAATAATACCGCAACTCTACAGTAACGCTTGACATATGCTGGTGCATCACATACTTGCAATAACTTTTAAAGTGTAATGCATACATATTATAATATAATACATATTTACTACCGAAAAAATGCAAAGGACAAATTGTCGCTTGATACTTGACTGAAGATGGCAATGAAAAGGTTAAGTGCAAATACATTGGGACTGAGTGAAATGCAGTGGGAGGATGATGGTGATTGCTGTATGGATAAACACAGAATAATTTACTCGGGTAGAAGACCAAGGGTCTGATGATAATAGCAATACTTTCAAACAAACCATGAAGTGATAAACCGGAAGATGCAATTAAATAATAGAATAAGAGCCATACAGTCACGATGCTTGTCTAGGTGAATCTGCTTACTGATATTCATTATAATACAGGGTGTAACAGAATTAACTACCGAGCATTGGAGGGTGTCAACTAGATGCAATAGACAATCGCACAGTGAGTTCAACAGCGTGTTTGAGAACAAAAAATCTTTTTAAGAAAATCACAATTATTTACAACCCGAAGTTGGTCCTGCACGTGAATTGGCAACATAGGGGTCTACTGAATAGCGTAGTGCGGTAAAAACAAATTAATGTACGTAAATATTATTTGGTAAACTAGCATCATCTGGATAATTGTAGTTTTATTAACGCAAATTTCCACATCACCATTGAGGTATTGCCAGGGTGGATTACCTTTCTGAGGGTGGTTTTAAGTAAACTAACCAAAAGAGTCCAATAACTTTTCGAAAATTTCGCACCACACATTTACCGAAAATAGTTTTTGCAATCGCGAAGGAAGAACTACACGTGTCGCACCTACGAGGTCTGTTCAAAAAGTATTATGAATTTTGTTTTTTTCGAAAATTATTTATTAATTCACGAGTATCTATTTTGTGCCCTTCAATATAATCCCCACTAGACCCACACTTGTGCTAACGTTTTTCTCAATCCTCGAATCCTGTTCAGCACTTTCTTCGATGCCGTCTCTATCTCCTCAATCGTAGCGTGAAGTGACAGGGGCCAGATCTAGGGAAAAAAGTGGCTGCGAAATTATTAGTGTGTTGTTTTGGGCAAAAAATTCGCGAACAAGCAACATTGTGTGAACAGAGGCGTTATCATGGTGCAAAAGCCAATTTTTGTTCTTCCACATATCTGGACGTTTTCAGTGGATTGCTTCGCACAAATTGCGCACAACTTGCAGACAATATTCGTTATTGAGCGTTCTACCCTGCAGTAGGAACTCATGATGCACTACGCCTCTGTAATCCAAGAAAACTCTAAGCAAAACCTTCACATTTGACTTAGCGCGTTTTTTCTGGTCTTAGCTCGTGGGATACCTTCCATAGGGATGACTGAGCTTTGGTTTTCACGTCATAACCATAAACTCATGATTCGTCACCACCAGAGTCCAACAGCTCCTTAGCAATGTTAATGCGAGTTTTAATTTTACTCTGGAGGGTGTTTAGTTCGGTGCGGTGTGCGGGATCACGATGTTTTTACTACAGAAGGCGCGTTTTGCTTTTCCTCTTGACGATGGCAAGAATGTCTGCGGGGCGGTGTTTCTCTGGGGAGGATAAAGAAGGGCGGGCGGTCGTGGAGAGCTCGATGGCGCTGGTAATCTCGTTTGATATGAGACGACACCTTTGTCTAGTTTCGCTTTTGTGCGAATTGAAGTGCACCTAAAGGAGAATGTTTCGAGAGTATAGCGCAGACGTAGCCAGTCTAGCGAAGTTATAAGGTTTGGAGGGTTGAGAGTTGGGCGGCCGACTTCTATTAGGGCTGGAAGGTGGTCAGAGCTTAAAGCATCGAGAACGGTGAAATCGGCAGAAAGAGTGACATTCTTTAAGACGAAGATGTTAAGAATGTCAGGAAGTTGATTGTGGTGCCGGGAAGGTACGTAGGATGTGGGGGCGCTTCAACGGCAAGGTTGAGGCCGAGAACTTTGGCAAGAAGGGAATGCCTTTTTTGTTAGTGTGTCGGCAGCCCCAGGAGACGTGTTTGGCATTGAGATCGCCGACGACGATCGTCGAGACGTTCGAGGGGAAGAGGAGGGGGAAATCCGAAAGATTTAGTTCAGATGGAGAGGAGTAAAGGGAAATGATTCAGAGGGGGCCGAAAGTTGGCAAGACTTCAACGCCTACTGCTTCTAATGAATTAGCGGCCAAAGAGATGGGCCTGTGTTTTAACGAGTTCCTGACGAGGATGGTTACGCCACCGTCTCGAGTGTTTTCACGGTCCCTTCTATAGGATGTGAAGTTTGGACGAAAAGTTCTTTCTGCGATAAGTGAGTTTCGGTGATGCAGGCAACACCGATTGACTGTTCCTCGAGGAAGTGTGTGGCCAAAGGACGGGTGATTGTTTGGACGCTTTTTGGGGTAGTCGGAGTGGGGGAGAGTTTTTTGAGTGGTAAAGTTTTCTTAGATACCTTGGGACAACTACGATAGTTGGCATGGTGGTTCCCTTTGCAGTAAGCACAGGAGGGGGTTGCGTCTTTCCTGTCTATTGCCTTACATTCGGCAGTGACTTGGTTGAGCCGCAGAAGGAACAGACCCAGACAGCGTGGCAGTAATTGGCCGTATGAAAAGATTTCATATAACAGGAACATTAAGCAACTTCAAGAGCAGAGCTTACCAAGTTCGAAGATTGACTTGGAATTAGGAGAAGACCTGTCGAGACGGACGGATACTAGTGGCCAGATTTTTTCACCTTTTGACATTCGGTGAACACCCCGGATAGCGAAACCTTTATTAACAAGTTCAGACTCTATATTGTCGTTAGAGATGACTTCGCAGACTCCACGGAGGACGACATGAAGGTCTATATCTTGTTGTAGTTAGTTGGTTGAGAACTCAACCTTAGACTCGTCGAGGTACGACGATAGGCAACAAAAATCGACCACGGAGTTGGAGTAGACTCTGATCTAGTCTTGGGTGTCAATGGTCCGACGGGCGATGATACCGTGGTTGTCCATGGCTCTACGAATTTTAGGCCAAAGGGACTTTTGGCGGATAACAATGGGTAGAGGAGCTTTAGAGCCTTGACTCGGTTGCTCCGTTTCCGACTCAGTGTCAACGTTGACAAAGACTATGATAGGGAAGATGTTCGTCTCCGGCGTTTGCTGCGACGCTTCCAGGCTTTAGTGAAGGCGTCAGCTGTAATAGATGATGATCCTGGTTCGGAGTGAACCTGGGAAGGAGCGGAAGAAGTGCCGGACCCTGTGTCCTCACACATGGGGCTTAGAGGTGAATCCTATGAATGACAACGGATGAAATCGTTTAACGTAGCGAGCTTGGACTGCAACTAGGGTTAAGGCTTTCTCAAGGGAATGTCCCTCCAAGGGTGTGGAGTTCTTGGTGGTAACCATTGCTAGAATGGTTAACGCACTGACGTGAAAGTACTCTTGTTTTTTCGTGCTGGTATACGGAAAAGAGAAGAAAGTTAGGTTAGGTTATGTTATGTTATGTTATGTTATATCGGCTGGTGGTGTGTAAGGGACATACCTACTCCGTCCCAAAGAACTGTAGGTTAGTTAATGGTTAAAATAAAACAGTAGAATTGGTAACAGTATTGAATGGCGGGGCTACTGCTGTGAAAGTTGAAAAATAAATAAAATTTAAACCCTAAGGTTGTTGGCTGTACATACAAACGGCTGGAGCGTTCGGATGTTGAATAGATATATTGATGTAGAACTGTCGGCTGTAAGGCTGCTTAGACTGGAAGTTCGTCGCTGCTGGAATGGTCCGTTGGTTTCGAAGGTCGAGTCTAGGCTGGGCCTCGGCCTTCTGATAACATTTTATATCACCGAAAAACATTGCTTCAGTCCAAGGTAGCTTCACCATATGCCACAGTCAACATTTGGAATGCGTTGGCGCACTTAATTTTGTTTTTCACACAAAATTTGATTGAATTTCATTTCGAAACCACAAATACACTCTCGGCTGAAAACCAGTTTCAAGCAAGGCTTACACTCGCTGCGAATAATAAAGGTGCAGCAACTATCTCTCTAAAATTTGCGACACTGTTACATGAGAGGAGTCAAGGTTCCTTAGTATTTCGCTGTACTATTTTAGAGATTGTCTTTTTATTTGAAATTGAGAATTTCGTCCTACAGCGTCGAAATGGTTCAAACCCGTAAATACGTATAATATCACATATTGCAACAACTGTTCTACAATGACTGAAATACACTAATGATTTATGTTCTGTTGGTGAGTTGGTTTATTGAACTGCATATCAATTGCCACATGCAAGGTTTAAACGTTAAGAGAATAAATAGCTACTAGAGTTTAGCTGTTATTCTATCATAGTTAATCTAATCTAACAAATAGACAATGCATGAGCAAAAAATGCAAAACAAATGCCACACCGTTGTTGGAAATCACCAGCTGATTGGGTTGAGCGTTGCAGGCCGTATTTATTTGTCAAGGCCTGAATTGAGTTTAATACCTAAAGCCAGCGGATTCGACTCCCAGCGAAGCTGTGTCAGCAGCAACAATTTTTTCCTCACTAACTTGAGGTAATCTGTACTTACCGACACCCTCAATTTAATTATCTTTAATTTAACTAGTACGGTAGTTACTAAGAATCAACTTTATTGTTATCATGTAGGTAAAGCAACACAGGAATGAATGAAAATATGCTTACTTTTGCTTTCTATTCTAGCATGAATCTCGATCCTACAATTCGAACGACCTTTTGGACTATTGCAATTGGCAATAGCATACCTTGGATAAACAATAACGCTTTTAGTCCAATTTCTATGCAGAAGTATATGGCTGTTCCTAAATATTCACATGCGGTTAAGTGAGTAACTTCTAATTTATTTCAATTATTGTGTTGTATTGATACTAACAATGATTTTCTCAACATTTTTTATTGCAAAATAAAAATAATCTTCAAAGATCTTTGAAGCACTAAGCTGAATAACCGGAATCGGACAAATAAGCATCTCAGTGGGCATCGGCGAAGAAAAGCGAAAAGTATACGGATCTTCTCACTAATTTAATATCGGTATGAAAAATGATCGAGCGTGGTTATAGTTATAGTTATAGATTTACAAAAAATGACGCACTTGTAAACGACAAAGAACATAATGTACGTATGGTAATTTGTATCATGCATGTTTGCGTGTTAAATAAGCGCGAATAACGTCAAAATGAAGAAATGTTTTGTTACTTGAACTAGCGACATTTACCTAAAGTAAATGTAAGCGACAAAGAAAATAATGTTCATATGGTACGCGAAAATTGGGTGGGTAATTTATATCATGCATGCTTGTGTCAAATAAGCACAAATAATATAACAATGTAGAAAGGTTGGATACCTTGAACTAGCGACATGTATCTAAAGTAGATGTTCAAAAATAACCTTGTCTTGAAACCTTAAAGTGAAGAAATATTGTCGGACTTCGACAGAAAAACTAACTGCAAAACCATTCCCTAAAGGCAATGAAAACCTCACAAGTAAGTTATTGAATAAGTTATTGAAAATTGTTCATACCAACACGTGCATGTGTGACTCAATGAGACATTCATCTTAGATATACGGTCGGAGTACGAAGCCTGACCGCTAACACCAATGTGATTATAAAATGGCTGCTGCTATTGCTATTTCCATGGTGCTTTATCCTCACTTCTAGCGGAATTTCGCAATGTGCTGCCGAATGTCAAGTACAATAATGTTGATTATGTCATAACCAGAACAAAATTAACACTGCAATTTGTGAATTTGAATTGTTACAATATTAAGTGTGTGTAATACATATACCTACAGTAATTTCATAAAGCACACGATGGACAGTTAATTTCTTGAATATTTACTTTTTACGAAGGTTGTTTAATAGGTCTTGCCCTATCATTTATTTTTGAGGTTAGCAGTAAAACTAATGATATGTTTGTAAAGTGTAAGCACTTCGCGTTAAACAGTGATGTAATGTTTGGAATATGAAATAAAAACGAGACATTGAAATTATTCTCAATGTAACCTATTAACCCTTTCCTTGTACTACAGTAGGTAATAAACTATAATAACTATAAACAATAAATGACTATAGACAATAGTTAACAAATGAAATGCATAAATATTATACAGGTGAATGCAAGCCAATTCGATTTTGTGTGGTGCTTATTCCAGCGTTACGAGTCACGTATCTCGACGCGCTTTCAATAGGTTAATTACATCGGCGACTTTGGCCCCTCATTAGTATATAAGCTCGTAATTTTCTCATTCATTTACCGAGCGGCATGGTCTAGAGGTTTAGACCTTTGCTTAGCATTCGGGAGGACGCCGGTTCGATTCCGGGTCCGTCTGCCTTGGTCCAAATTTTTCTGTGGTTTTCTTGGGCAGTAATAGTCCACAGATAATCTTTCACTCTCTTCTGTCTTCATTTCGTCCGTCTCAACTTTCTCACCCAAACCGCCACCCACCCATTCCCACGATTCCTGAAAGCAGGCTGAAGAGGGCCTTCCGCCCTACCATCCAGCATAGTACGGAGGGACTACCCGCCCATCAGCATAACTGGCTGGTGGGAATGAAACACCTAAAAGTTTATTTTTTTCATTAATTATTCGGTAGATCCGAGGACTTCTTCCTCGGGAATCCAACACCACCCAGTCTTACGGACGGCTACAGTCTACTTTATAGGTGAAACCTATGCTAGTTGTTCATTTGCCATCTTTAGTGTGTAATAGTTAAAATTATAAAGGTTCCTGAAAACCGAACCAAATAAATGTATTAAGATAGTGTTTTTTTTAAAACTCCATTTTGACATCGTACGTTTTAACTGGTTGCAAAACTGCTTTTATTTCGCTAAACTGCACACGACTTTTTTTCTTATTTATTATTACAGTGCTTGTCATCCTACAATGTTTCAAATATACGATGAGTTAATTTCTTGCGATTATTTCAGTTTTTTTCATGCAAGATCCATTTTGTTCCAACGATGAATTATTTACGTGGTATAATATTGGCCAACAAAAAAACATTTTTCTTTGTCCCCAATTGTCAATTTTGCTACGGATAGAGTGCAACAATTGCGCTTAACTATTCATCATCATCATCATGAGGTCGTCAGTCGTAAAACTGGTTGGACACCACCTCCACTTCTTCCTATCCTGAGCTAGTCTTCGCATTTCCTTAAAACTAGAACATCCCATATCCTTAATTATTTGCGAAAAGTAATCTAATTTAGGTCTACCTCTACTCCTCTCCTATTGCTGCCTCTAATATGTCTTTCTTTTCTGCCATTCTTTATACAACCTCCTCATTTCTAACCTTCTCTATCCACGGTATCCTCATCATTCGCCGGTCACACCACATTTCGAACGCTTCCAACCTTTTCTTTTCCTCCGCTCCCACCGTCCATGTTTCGCACCCATACAGTGCCGCGCTATACTGACGGATAAGTAGTTAGCTAAACATTTATCAAAAGCCTAACTTAATCATTCTGTAAAACATTATCATTTAATATTTCCATTAATTACAGGGTTATTATAATATTTGGAATAGGAACAATTATAACCAAGTCTCTTTCCTGCTTTTCGGGATTAATGATATTTGCTAAATATCATGATTGTGATCCTTTTCAAAGTAAGAAAATTATTAAGAATGACCAGCTGCTCCCATATTTCATCATGGATGTAGCAGGAAACATTCCCGGAGTGGCAGGACTGTTTATTGCGGGTGTTTTTAGCACTGCTCTGAGGTAAGTATGATTTATTAGAAGCTACTAATAATCATAAACAGTAGAATTACTAACAAATGAAATATTTCCGTAACTAAAGTCATAACTTACGGTGTTGAAAATGGAAACCGTAGCACAAATAAAATTTAAAAATTTCTTTTTTAACACAATAAAGTACTACACTTGCGGGTATTAGGTATCTACGTGTTTTGAACACATACTGGGTACACGATAAGTTTCCGATACACTTGTTCATATGTACGGCACTACATGAGATATAAAACGACCAATACTTCAATTTTTTTTAATGCCTTCCGGAACTAATTAAAGTAAAATTTTGTTACGAATTGGGAAGTTTATTAGAAGAAAATAAAAAAATGCCGATTACTAAGTAGAGAATCTCAAATTACAATAAAAACATGAATTTAAGTAATAATTCACCGGTGATAGCATCTGTTGAAACATATTGAACAATAATAGAATAGTAAATAAATAATTGGATATAATTTTACAAAAACTAAGAAAAGTAGTAACTGATTCAAATTTATTTTTATGTAAAACTAACAGAGGGAATATTATCTCTATAGAAAATTTTTGCAAACAGGTAAAACATTCATTAATAGATCTTAATTATGACTATAATTCGTATCGCCACTGTTAAAAATTAATTAACGTATACATGATGTCCAAAAATTATGATTGAATAAATACAAACGACAATAATTTGTTTAGTCTAAATGGAACTACCTGTATTTTATTTCATCAACAGTTGTATTTAATTCTCTAGCGACTAGAGAATACTATTATACCTTCCTATAGCTAACTGCCGATGTTTTGAAAAAAAAACGCTCATTTTTAGAACGCAAAGCGATTTTAACAAATTTAATGTAATTTATCAAGTCAGCTATGACATTTTGACAAGTCAGAATTACATAAAACACAGCTGGTACAAACCGAAAACATTTGAATAACATTACCTAAGATTTGTGGGCTAGTTTAAAGGAGGAAAACAAAAGATTGATGAAAATACAGCAAATAATACCGCTACATAGTATGCGTTCGACATGACAACTGCCTGATTCTATACATAAACGTATTACCTATTCCTAATCTTCACCAGCATTGACCAACATTTGTGGATCTTGGATCTATAGTATGATTCTGAAGGTTTCTGTAATGTTGCTTCAGCAATTTCTTTTACGTATCCCATAAAACATTTCAGAATTGGCCCCCACCATCGACAGACTTAACTCCCCGAATTTCTTTTAAAGGGGATATATGTAAAAGGAATTGTTTTTATAACACATCTCCAACAACGCCAAAGAATATGAAGTAGCGCATTACAGAAGTTTAAAGAATCATAGATCCAAGATCCACAAATGTTGACGAATGTTGCTGAATACATAGAACAGGCAATACGTTTATATTTAGAATCAGACAATCATCATGTCAAACCCATCCTATGTGACACTATTATTTGTTGTATTTTCATCAATCTTTTGCTTTCCGTCTGTAAGCTAACCACAAATCTTAAGTAATGTTATTCAAATGTTTTTGGTTTATACCAGCTGTGTTTTATGTAATTCTGAGTTGTAAAATGTCATAGCAGACTTGATAAATTACACTAAATTTGTTGCGTTCTAAAAATGTGCGTTTTTCACGAAAACGTCAACGGTTAGCTATAGGAAAGTATAACAGTATTGCTAAAGAATTAAATTTTGCAACTGCTACATAAAATGCAGGTTATTCCATTTAAACTAAACAAGTTATTGTTGTTTAAAATTTGTATTTATTTAAAACATAGTTAATTAACAGACTTCAAGTTAAATTTTGTTTTAAAAGCGGTAAAACACGTTTAGAATTTGAAATTTAAATTTGTTACTACATTTTCACAAAATTCAGAATATTTCAAAATCTTTAAGATTTATGTGAGGTAAACCTCAATGAAACGCGCAATTGTTTTGATCATAGAATTCAAAAATGTAAAAATATGTTGGGCGTTCCATTCGAAAAAATACAGCATTGATAGGTTTTGTGTTCTTCAGACACCCTGTATATTATGAAAATAATTTTAAAATGTAGCTCTTATGGATCCCTATCTACACCCTAAATAAAAATTTTCTTTCGTGTCGCATAACGTGAATAACCCTGTATATGTACCTAGTGGTAAATTGTTCACTTATCTTAGATATTCGACAAGCGGCACTACTTACACTCTACATCGATCTAGCTACAGATTTTTTATCAAATCACCAATTCGCGCACCGGCTTCGAATTGTAATTCGCTGTGGTTTTCTTAAAGAATTTTTTCCTTTAACTGCCCTCATGAACTCATCCTGAGATTCCTTGTTTAGTTTACACCCTCCAAAGCTCCGGACTTATTTCTGTTACACCCAGCACTGTTCATCTAAATCGGTTCTATGTATGCACGTTAGATATTGTAATTTAGAGATATTTCATATTTGTTGTTTGTAAATAGTAGGTAAAAAATTCACTTTTAATTTAAACCCGTTTTTACTAGTTAAAATTAGTTGTTACTAAATTACATCGAAAATACCACAAATGACGTGGTGAGCGCCATCTGTAGTACGATGCTACATTTGAGGATTTCGTATGTTCCAACAAGGTCCATTTAAAAATATGGATATCTACTTGCTGAAACTAATCCCGGCGTAGCTCACCTCAACGTGATAGGCACGTTACCATAATCGAACAAAATAATTCGAAGTGGTCTGTATTCGACGCGATGCGCTGATGAGATCCAAAAAGATCGAAATCGCGATCCGCGTCTGGCAGTTTCGACAGAATACAGACCACTTCGAATTATTTTGTTCGATTATGGTAACGTGCCTATCACGTTGAGGTGAGCTACGCCGGGATTAGTTTCAGCAAGTAGATATCCATATTTTTAAATGGACCTTGTTGGAACATACGAAATCCTCAAATGTAGCATCGTACTACAGATTACATATTTAAAAGTGTTGGAAGAGGATACTCAACGTTACGGAAAGATCAAGAAAATAATTTTCATAGTATAATAAATAATATAATTATAAAATGGAAACTAGTACTAATAAACAAATGCCTACTATCAATTAAAAATGTATATAATGCCTATTTATAACAAAAAATAATTGTTGCAAATATAATATGCATAGGTATTTGAGGAATAAAAAGCTGTTGGTAATAAAGATCCCCTCCACCGACAAATTGAATAATTATTATTGTCACGTTGAAATTAACAATTTCAATATTTTTAACAGGCTATATCCTTCCTTGTATCATTAAGAACACCCTGTAAAAATTTCATACAAATCGGTATAGTAGTTTTCGCAGTAGGCGAGTGCAAAGATAGAGATCACTTATCTTTATATAGTAGTATAGATTATGAATAGTAAAATTTGAGGAACAAATTTGGGACATTCCAGTATACGAACTGTTCATAGTTGTTACTTAACCAAAAGGGAGCTCATTTTAGAAGTTCCGTACACCTACTAAAAACAATAAAAAATATAGAACTTTAAATCTATTCAAATAAAAGCTAATTAGGTCTCTGCATCATTATCAGTAGATAAAACCAATGTTTCTAGAATAAATTAAGAAAATTTAGGAGTCTTATTTTTTAATTCATTATTGAATCTTTTTGTGATAATTTGGGAATAAGCATGATGAACACACGTGCCTATTCGTCTCAATTGATATCTCATTATTTATTTTGTTTATATATATATTTCTGTTATCTTAGTCTAACATTCGCTGATGTTTTCATCCAGGGTTTTAGTTTTTGAATGCCTTCTATTCATTAAACATAAAATTTAATTCATACAGATTGAATACTGGTATATGATATCTGTATATTTTATTTTTTAGTACTATGGCAAGCGGATTGAATACAACTGCTGGTACTATATACAAAAATTTCATAGCAAATTGGCTGCCAAAAGATACTTCTGAAAAGACTGCAAGCAATATTATGAAAATGATTGTTATTGTTACTGGATTAATCTGCTCTGGTTTGGTCTTCATAGTTGATAAACTAGGAGCAGTTTTGCAGGTATCAATGAGTTTTCATGGATTAACCACAGGAACACACATGGGAATTTTCCTTCTCGGTATGTTCTTCCCATCTGCAAACGCAACGGTAAGTAATCAATTTTCATTAGTATTTATAGTGCATTAATACATGTATTGTCAAAAACGAAACTGTTGAAAGTGTGACTAGGTGGTAAGGGATTATTAAATAGTGCAAATAGATATATTCCGTGTTATCCGCCTCCTTTTTCGAGAATAGTTGCTACTGACAATATCTCCTTACCGATGCAAGCTTCTGGTCACTTATGCAGCGACTTTGTTGGTTTGCTATTTTGATCACAGCAGCTTGGGTTGCCTTACATTCAATTGTTAGCAAAGGATAGCGTCACCCCAACGGAGACTGGGTATATTTAGACTCCAGTAGTAGGTAGTTGGCGGATAAAGAATTCAGAGCGAATGAGGTGCGCTCACAGTCTATCATGTACAGTCAATGATCTTCATGATCTGTAAGGTCTCGAGTATCGACTAGGTATACCGGTATGATCTAGTGTTGAACGTAATACAGGTAACAGAAAATTAGTGGGTCAAACTACATCCCATTATTCATGATGATGAACACTACTTCTACTCTATACGGTAGCTCGGATTTAGGCAGTTATAACAATGGTCATTAAAAACAATTTGACCCAGATAAAAATGTAAAAAATAAGGTACTGCTATGTGCTGCACTAGAATATGGACAAACACAGTCAATGTCAACTACTTTCTATAACTTCTTTTACTACATCGAAGTATAGTCAGGCATTGTGATGCGGCTGAATGTGAGGATTTTTGCTTTAGTTGAGATACTACAATCTACTCTTTAAAATTAGCAACGATAGTGAGTTTTGCATCTGGGTGATCAGAAAGAATAACATCCTGCAATTTGTACATGATACGCTAACGCATAGTACGGGGAACGATCAGGTGAATGTCATCCCTGGGTGGTGCATATACAAGAAACCATAGCTGACAATGTAAATGCGTATGTTTGTGCTGACACTCCTACGTGTCATTGGGTCCGACTTCAATAATATCTGATCATTTACGACTGTGGGCTTGAAATAAATTGTGTTGTTCGTGTGCGTCATCCACCTTATCGGCTAACGCTGATGCTGTTACATAGTATCCATAAATTCCTATTAGGATCACTAGCACAAATCCTATTTACATGTACTAACTTTGTACTAGCAATCTAAATCCTAAGCCAAGCCGAGAAGATAACTTGAAATTTAAAAGTTAGCATCGTTGTTTACGTATAAATTACTTAATTATGAACGTTTAATACTACGTTAAATGCAACTGAACATCATATTCCTTATTTTAGGGAGCTTTCTGGGGTTCAGTTGCTTCATTAACATTAACTGCAATACTTGTCTTTGGAGCACAAGTATACACTTATCAAGGAAAGATGAAAATTCCAACTTTGCCAGCTTCGGTAGAAGGTTGCAACCCACCACTTAACGTAACAAATTTTAGCAATCAAACAGTGACTCAGTAAGTATAGTTATTTCATTATATATCACTCTCCACAATGTATATTTTGTAAATTACGTACGTACGGTAAAATAGACACAATTATTGCGTTAATTATCATTTATAAAATGTGGTGCATTGTCTATATTCCAAGATAAAACCATCAGTTTTTTTATTTTTAGTAAAATTACATCAACGATTTATACTTAAGCCTGAATCATTTAGAAAGTGTGGGCTAAACTAAAATACAATTTACCCTTAACATTTTTAGGGCAGTTGCAAGCGGAGGCGACCAAGTTTTCTGGCTCTTTCGAATTTCGTTTTATTATTATCCTCTCATTGGTGTTATCCTTTGTATTGTGTTGGGGCTTATTATAAGCCATTTTACCAAGGACGAGAAAGAAAAAATTGTTGACGCTGATCTCTTTAATCCATACATTTTACGTTTTATATCACGAAAGCATTTTTCGACAACTCCAGTTAAATACGCATCTGCAGAGAAGGCATTCCAAATGACAGAAGTTCAAGAGAATGTCAAATGTACACCAGAAAATAAATAAGAATACCAAATAGGTTAGCTCTATGATAGATACAATAAGCAAATAATAAATGTGGGTACCTATAATTTTAATTTTTACTTATTTCATAAGTTATATTTATGTTGTGAACCAAAGATTGTTGACAATAATAAATATATTGATTATTAACTCTTTACTTGGACCAGACAACAACAAATAAACCCTTTATTTTTCAAACACGCATTTACATCTATACCACTGAGCTATCGCGGCTTCTTCCAGATTGTTATGTACAACAGGATGTATGCGAATATCAATTGGAGTATTGTGGAGCTTTAACTAGTAAAACATACACACAAGAAATTCCACAATCTCCCTTTATTAGAAACAAAATTTAATACCTTTTAGACCTACATCCCACCCTCAGCAGAGGTAAGTCCAATATTGGTGATATTGAACGACTCCATCATTTAAGTTTTCCTTTACCTGCGAATTATGGCGCTCCTTTTTCCCTGATATGTGGTTTAACGAAGCATGCATAATATACAGCTCATGCTTCAAGTTTGGTGTTGAATATTTACTCATTGCTGTTCTAACCAATAATTAGTGTCACTAGTGTGAACTCCCACTAACCCCCACTAACCCCACCCGTAACATTGAATTAATAAATTCAATTTTACACATTTGTATTGGTTTTCTATAAAATTTCTTATAGAGGGACAGTAACAAGTTTCTAACAGAGAATGACACCTTGGATGTCATAAGTTTCTAAACGCCTTCTGGAATTTCAGGTGCTTTATTAAGATGTATTTGTATAACCGGAATGATCTAGTAGCTGGATGAAAACTCACACTAATCCTAACTAATATTGTAAATGCGAATATGAGTTTGTTTATTTATAATCTTTTGACGCCTAACTATTCAACCGATCATCATAAAATTTTATACACACATTTTTAGAGGTTCAGAAACGCATATAGGATACCTTTTATCCAGAAAACATACTTTCCGAGGAATAGAGAAAATATGGTTTTACGTGGTCGATTTCACGCCTTAATTACTCAATCGACATTATAAAATTTTGTAAACACATTATCAGTGGTACAGAAAAAGGCAGAAGGAAAAATACTGTTTCCGAGGGATAGAAAAATTAGTTATATAGTCGTCGATGATCTCTAACATGTCTTTAGGACATCAATGCGAAGCCGCAGGTAAAATCTAGTAAGTAATAAAGTAAACACACCACACACCTTAACTAACTAAAGTTGGACATTGGACTGCTCATAGCGAAGATTTCTTCTTCCTGTCCCTATGTTTTTCGGCTCTGGTCTATCCTCGAAGGTCCACAGGAGGGAGGCCGGAGATAACCAGTACCGCTTCCGTTGACTCCGTTCCGTATGCCCACTAATGTGAAATGTCATCCTATACCGGCATTCCAGAAGCATGCCGGTGTGATGCTTGCTGTTGAGAAGGGACTACCACATTAAGACTGCATACAACTAACTCAATTGCAACACCACGGCTAATACCTTGCTTTTTGTGATGCACGCCTATTCTCGGGCATTCGTTTTCGCAGCAGCTGTAAGCTTCGACCTCAAACTGTTCCAACAGCTCCAGCGTCGACTACTATTTAGCTTTAGGAGTTTTATGGACATTTCCGTTTGTTGGTGCTCCCATCGCTGTCTTTTTTTTTTTTATTATGTTTATCTCATCTCGGTACTGAGCACGGCGCCTGCTACCCGCACGATGATTATCCAAGTCGCAGTAGCATTTCATGTTGAGGTACAGCTCTTTACCTCGATATCTGATTGAATGCTATCGTATGAAGCGACGATCTTCGGTGGAAACCGAATAGATATCATATCATGACAGTTACATATAAATGAAAAGTAACTTGAAGTGGAGGTACCCAATTGAGACTCAGAACGATTGTACACTTTTAGATTAGATTGTAATTTTTTTTGTTTTTGGGTCCATAACGTGTCTATTTTTGTTACGGGGTATAAAAATATATGTATATTTTTTATATTTTAAGTCTTTTTTATTAAGTACTATACAACATTTCAAATTAAAAGTAACAAATTCTTGTCAAATATGAGACCTAAACCTAGCAATTTGCAGCTCTCATGGCATGGCAATATTTGGCATATTCATTTTTCCTTGCCTTAAATAATTTAATTTATAATAACTAATATATGTAGGAAACAAATAATTCATATAAGGCAAAAAAATATGCGAACTATCCGTACCTAAAGATGACAATATTTGGCAATATGTAAAAATCTTGGATAATTAACGATTATTTCTACTTCCGCTAGCTTTAACACTAATTATAATTGTTGATTTTATAGATGTTAAAGAAAAAGAGGGCTGAGTGGTCCGAAGAAAACCTTAAAGAAGCGTTAATAATCAGGGAACGGACTAAGCGTCAGCAAAGCGTCGCAAATATTTCATAACAATGTTTCTTTTTATTTCATATAAATATACATAAACTTTTATCCGTTATTTTGATTATTTCTGTGTTTTTAGTGGTGTTCCGAATACTACCACTACATGGCAAAATTTGGGATACATGTTCCAAATATTGTCATTTTGCAATGTTTTTAAAAAAAGCTAAAATAAAAAAAATAATTTAAATTATAAATATATGGTATACCCTCCATTCTAGAGAAGAACTGTAGAATGGTTCCTGTAACGTACCAGGTTGATCTAGTTGAAAATGTTGACGGTGGCAATAATTGGCTTAGGTACCTTACATAACAAATCGGAAACCTCTTCAATCTAGTGGACACCTATTCAGTCATACACGTAATAGAGCAAGAGCCCGCAACGGCCACACCTTCGTCATTTTATAAAAGCTGAATGTTCTTCTATCTGTGCCTCAATACAGGTAAGAACGATCCTCACCAATGAAACCTGAGTAGTGGTGGCTTTGGCAGGTAACAGGAAGCAAAGGTGTACAAAATCGTATCTCAAATTCGTTAAAGTATAAAGCTCAATCTTTTTATATTTGATTCGTTACAATGTCAAAACTCGCGTTACTCATTGCCAGACACACCGGACACCCCTAAACTATAATGATTCGTAATTATACTTTCGTTAAATTACAAAAGCTAAAATTTATATATGTTATTTGAGACACTATAAAATGTTGTTTTCTCAGTTCCGAGGGTTCTATTACGCGGGTATTACGCGTCTGGCGGGGTAATAATTACCCCACCAGACGCGTCGTAAGCATACAATAGATACGATTGCGAGGAGTATATGCGTTAACGGGTGCGAGTGAAATAGAGCGTCCGGTCCATTGCGAT
>NW_020438994.1:213659-218045 GCF_000699045.2 Agrilus planipennis | reverse complement strand
TTTAATATAATTTTATACAATTTGAAATATAAATAGAGAATAATCTATTTGATTTAAACAAAATTACTATCATTATTATCCTCCGGTCTTCTCAGTTTTCACTGCTTAACTTTGTTGAGCAAGTAATGACAGGCCGATGTCAAAGAACCTCACTCACATATTTTGGGATTCGTTATGATTTTATTAGTTAGGTACATAAAATTTGGTAAAATACATTTATTAAGAAAATTTTTTGATAAAATGGTCTTTCATTCATTGTTATTATATCAGATACAGGGAAATTAATCCTAGTTTTAAAAGGCACCCTATGTGCTTTTCTGCACCCACGACAATGTGTGTACAAAATTTCTTGATGATCAGTTGAGCAGTTAAGACGTTCGCATTTATGATATTAGTAAGGATTGGATCGGAGGAGATGTGACTACATATTATGGTTGGACATGCGTATATATTATTGGATACAGAAGTTTAATACGTCACTTTTTCTATACGTAAAGGATAGCGCAGGGTCGAGCCAACTTCAATAAAAAGAAGTCACTTCTATGTCTGCGAATGGTTAATTCAGAAATTTGAATATGATTGTTAATGGTGTATGTTTGGAAGCGTTCAAAATGTGATGTTACAGGCGAATGATGAGGATACCGGGGATAAAGAAGGTAAGAAATGAAGAGATATTAGAAAGAATAGGAGAACAGAGGAGAAGTCAATCAGAAATAGGCGAGATAGGTTCGTAGGACACCTTCTCAGACATGAAGGTCTAGCCAGAGACATATTAGAGGCAGAATTAAGACGGGTAGAGGTAAGCCTAAATTAGATCACTGTTCGAAAATATTTAGGGATGTGGGTTGTTCTAGTTTTAGGAAAATGCGAATATTAGTTTAGTATAGAAAAGAGTTGAGATGGGTGTCCAACCACTGGTAGGACTGACGACTTAAAGTTGGATTTGGGCAAACGTGACTATCTAGGCCTATATAACTAGATAAGAAATGGATATATTTGGATAGAAACAGGTATTACGAGATCCAGCCATATATCGTTGGATCGAGACCTTTTTTTATTGGGTTTAATGTTTTGTAATAGAAAATTGGCAAATTACATTATCAATCCAACACATATAGTAACAACACAAACAAGCAAATTTACAGAGCAATAGCTCTGCCACATTCATTTAGTTTTTTTAAGGCAAATATAAACTAAACAACCCGTACACATTTTTATGTTAATAAATTTTACAGCAATTATTATATGGGATTTCTAGAACTTTTGCCTTGACCCTTCTCCGAGTGAATACAACGCTACAGGTATGTACAAATTATTGCTACGAGTAGATTTAATTTAAGTAAGGTAATCATCAATTTATAATACTCATCCTATACTGTAAATAAAATTAAGCTACAATATTATGCACATTTTGATAAGTTCCTTCAAGATTTAAACACCGAAAAGAGAAGATGTAATTGTAGTGCCTACTTATTATTAAATAATTCGGTAATAAATAAAAAACAAAGTATTCACTAGATAATTAAAATTAAACCAACCAAAATTCTGAACGTATATAACAAAAAGCGGAATTGAGAAGTGGCCCTGATCAAGTAGTCTGTGACCTAAGGTCACACTGATACTTCGGTGACAGATTAATACTCTTCTCCGATAGCAAACATTATTTTAATAAGCAGTGTGTGTTTGTCGCGACTGTTTTTCACTCCTACGCATTGTTAACGTGATTGTTTGTTTGAAGTTCTTGCGTGTAAAATGTGCCAATGGGCGTTGCTGTCGAGGGGTAAGTGAGAGATATTAGTTTTAACACTAAAACCAACTCAAAATATAACGTTTTACTTTAAAACATTGCGTAAATAACATAACCATGCTTACTTAGATAACAATGTATACGCAAGAAATTTAATTAGGGCAAAGATTTTACTAACAAAATCAAGACAGGAGATAGAAACAAACAATAATTCATACACGAGGCACGTGAACGCAAAATTTCCTATTAAAGAACATTGATTCCTTTTATTCATGCATATGAACGATCAACGACTTTAAAATCAATGTTAATTTATTATTTAGTTGGAAATAGATTTGTCACGAATGTCTTTCCAGAAACATTAACTTTTTTCTTTTGTCACAGCAAATGCGATATGTTTATCCACGGGATAGTATTTTTTACGGAAATAACTCATAGTGACCTCTAACAATATTCAACTTAAACTATAAATATCATCAAATGCCGAACTTTTTTTGCTTCACCCTCAGTTAATTGTGAAGTAGCAGTGTAAATAATACAATGTGAGATAGTTTATAATTACAATTTGACAATTCAATGGTAAACAAAGGATTTCATGTGAAAAAGAATAAGTGTATACTCTATTTTACATTAAAACTCATCATTCACGCTACAACTATTTATATCACCGCTATATTGTTTTCCAAAATTTACCAAAAAGTATGAGTATATTTAAACTTATTAATAATTTGAAACAATGGTGCAGAAGAATTGCTACTTTAGATGAAGCTGTTTTAACTAAAAACAACTGAGATATTGGCGCGAAGATAACGATTTGCTTGTCACATCACAAAAATTAACTATTACTTCTCATGACAAACCAATATCTAGGTATTTTTTTGAACTACAGTGGATTTCTGCTATAACGACGACGAAGAAACCACTGTAGACGAAAGTCGTTACAGGCAAAGGTAAAGAGATACAAACACGTATGTATAGTTTTCACCATTTTTAAATTTTTAAACTATTTCCTTTTTTTTTTTAAATATTAAACGTCACCACACTTACTAACCATCTGTGTGGATGTAACAAAAGATAAGAAAGCTCTTTGTGTCTTTGGCGGCCGACTTCGGTCACTATATGGGCATGCGATTACTGAGAATTTGTTAAAAATGAATCATTAAAAACAGTCGCTATACTCGAACTCGGCGTTACATTCGAAATCGCTATAGCCACATGAAATTTGTACTAAAGTATGCTTTAAATTCAAGGGATTTAACGTCGCTATAGCAAAATGGTCGCTGTAACCAAGATCGTAATAAATGAAATCCACTGAACATATTATTTACCCTTATGATGATGATGTAATATAAAGAATAACTTATATTCTGATCGTCAGTACTGAACAGAGAGCCCGCTTTAAGACTATATTGATTACTTTACCTTTTGCTTTTTGGCTTCTCTTATATAAAAGAAGATATTACTAATTTGTTTGTTTTGTGATTCAAATATATATATAGCAAAATTACTCGTTTTGTAAAACGCCAATACTTTACAAATGCTTATCAAATTGCAAAACGTACAAATTAAGTTTAATTTTTGATTACATACATTGAACACTAACTTAAAAGTCCACACGCGCGATTTTAAAAATTAAATAAGTGTCTCGATTATCATACTCATCTCCTATTTTTGGTGGTATGTTGTACAGTTTCGCGTGCAGATTAAGAATAATAGAATATATTTTATATCAACATAGATATATTGTGTGCGGAAAGCATTATTTCCCTTAGTTTTGAGGGTTGGAAAGAAGCAAAAAAATTCAATTCTCACGTCATTTGCCGGAAAACGAAGACTTTAATTTATTTATTTATTAGAAAATACTGTAGTCCATTATATAAATTCAGAACAAAAAAAAATGTGCCAGGATGAATATAATATAAAAGGATATTGCTCATAGCTTATAAAAGCCATAGGAAATGAAAGAAAGCAAAAGCAATATTAATAACATTTAAAAACCATTTAAAAGGTACGAAATAGACGCCAATAGGAGACAGTCACAATTAAACGGTTGACAATTGAAGATAGAAATTCAGGCTCGGGTCCGAAATATATTCAGAGACGAAGAACATTTAATTTCAGGATGAAGATGAAGGGTATTCTCATTCTTATTCAAGTGCGTCAAAACAGTATTATATAGAAGTGTGCTTTTCCTTGTTCTCTTATTTATTTTATTAGTGCTCATCACGTTGTAATTATCCATTCTTAAAAAAACGGCATAAGGTAAAAAAAATACCAGGCCAATTGTGTCTTATAAACAAATATCATATCGTTCAAGCTATAACTAGGTACACATAATAGTACTTATTCCAAAACAAGAGGAGATATGGCCGGTTCACGCTATTGGTCATCTACCACTTATGAACCCATGCCACAGTATAAAGATTATATCCAGTAAGTTCCAGAGATGTGCAAAATGGTTTTTTAAAAGTGTTTAAATACAAAATGCAAATATTTTTTTGATTTGTTATTTCAAATATAAAACATGGTACAAAATTGATTTCGCATTTGTACGTATTTTCAAAATACTTTTTTGTAGTAGGTACCTATTTAATTTTCTACATTCACTTAAGTATAAAATACTAAAAAAAAAAAAACAT
>NW_020438994.1:203930-211953 GCF_000699045.2 Agrilus planipennis | reverse complement strand
TGATACTAGCAAAACTTTTAACTGCAAAAATATATATTTCACATTTTAATAATACAAAATATATTTGAAAAAGTATTTAAGCCTTTAATTCAAAATTTTTAGTTTAATAACCGAGGTATGGATAACAATGCAAAATAAGTCAATACTGGATAAAACTTAATTTTAAAAACTAAAGTACATAATGGTTGGGATCCGGTTAACAAGCATCATTTACTTGGAAATAAAGTTTTTACTTTAGTTATTATAGGTAATTCAGCATTCCAATTATTTGTGTTTTTATTAAAATTCAACACTGCAAGAAATGGAAAGGTCTACAACTGATAGCACTAGTTCTAATACCGAAATCGGTTCACTTGTTAAATTCAAAACGCAAAAACACCAAAAATGTATAATCTGTAAAGAAGTTGGAGGTATAATAATCGAATTAACAGATAAAGCTTTCATTACTTTTATGACTTCCACTAGGATTCGGAATGAAAATGATTATTGGTGATAAAGCTGAAAATTTTGTTAATGTTGTTTGGTGCTATATTGCCTATGTGTGTATGCCTACCACATATGTATGCAAGTAAGGTAAAGCAAGTACCGACTATAAGGAGATTCTATTACCCTTGTGTATTTTAAATGCATAGAATATTGTTATGGTATAGTTGAGGTGAGGTGAGATTGTGAGGTACCTACGGCAGGCGGAGTTTTATTCTCAAAATTATCGACAGATACAATGGAGTGCGATCACTTTAGGAACGAACTTTAGTACTACTTTTGCATATAGCATCACATGTAGAATATGTTTTCAAAGGTAGTTTAGAATTTCCTGGGTCATGACCTTGAGTTGCGCAGTGACAAAACTCTGCCTGTTCATTGACTTCCACTTCTCATTAAAAACACTGCTCGTCATTCTACATGGTTAATAGTCGAGTCAACGTTTTTAAACTATATGGTACAGCCCTCACGAAATTCACAGTCCAGGAAATTTTATAATATCTTAACTGGGATTGACATACACTTCTTACGATGTACTCACTTACATATTCTAATGTTCTTCTGTATAATAATAAGTTCACCACTACCTTTTTTCGTCTATGGCGAAACATGGTGGAACTGTTTTTCTCTGACAAACAAAATAATAGTAATAAATAAAATAATAACTCTAATAAAAATAATTATTGGTAAGATTAATAAGTGAATTCTTAAAAAATTACCTTATGATGGCCCCAAATGGACCACAATAATACTGTGTCAAGCAATATCCCAGCCTATTGTAAAACTCTGGACGACGGAATTTTCCAAAATTTCAATATTCAAATATTGTTTATCGTTCCAACTGTTTTTGCATGAAGCTTTCCAAATTACGGGCACGTTCATTTTTGTGCTTATACATTTTTTCGGTATCCGCAAAATAAAAAATTATTTGGAGATAAATCAGGAGATCTAGTTAGCCATCCTATCGAACCTCATCCTCTAATAATGCTATTCGGAAAGGTGACATCTAGGAAGCTACGAACCGCTATTGGATTACTTGCGGGGCAACCGTCTTGTTGATATCAAATTTTATTAAAATTGATATTTAGCTTTTGAAGCTTAGAAATAATTTTCTTTCTCAACAGGTTATGCCACTTTCTGAATTTAAATTGCCTTTAATAAAGAAGGGCCTTTAATGGAATTTTCAAAAATTCTTACCCGAACATTAACCTTTTGAAGGTACTTACTGGCAGCGTTCTTCGCGAAATATTCAAGTGCTTGTTTTCTATCGAGTAACCAACAGTAACAGATTGATTGTGATGACCAATGTTGCTACGCAAACATTTTAGAAGTTTTGGAATATATTTATTTTGTACTTTTAGATAGGAAGCAAACAACTTATCGATGCACCTACCTACCGCTTGACCTTCTAGACGGAGAGTCAGGTCAAAAAGGTGCTCTCAATTTACTACAACTAATTTTCTGACAGTTGGTTATAGTAGTTGTGTACACACACATACTGCGGTCAGTCAAACCAACTAATGAACAAGCATTTCATATATGCTATCAAACGTGTTATGATTACGGTGGTAATGAAATGAATTTACTAATGCTAAAAAAGGTTATATACATTGCATATCAGTCACTCAGCTAAATATGGGGACAGAGCTCGTCGGTCAGTCTCTATGCAATTCACTTATCAAATTTGAAAAGTTTTGTGAGACTACTTAATTGTATATTAACCATAAATAAAATGGTCAGTCAACTATATTATGAAACAACTCTCATCAGTCAGCAAAAAAAAAGCAGGGGCTATGAGTTTGTCCATTCTCATGTAAGATAGTTAAAGAGAAAGAAAGAGAAATAGACACCTGTTGTTTCCTCCCCCTCCTACAAACAACAACATGCTAAGAGCATCATTAAAGTTTTGATATTCCTAGTGAGAGCAGTATTTGCAAAATGCACAAACCTGTAAATTGAAGCATTTCAGGGGTATTGGTAGTCATATTATACAAAGTTGGTACATCTAACTTATTTATTAAAAACTGCAAGCCAACGCCTACTTATTTACTATCTTAGTAGGTCAACTAGGGATCGCTTAAATAGCGGAATTAATAATAATTGAGGCAATCGAGGAGTCGCGAGTCGAATTGTGGATAACGAAGATGCTGCATAATGAGACGGCTTACCATGTTTACTCACTCTGCGATAGTTCCCTGCAATTCTATGTTCCCAAATTATAAAACAAGGTAGGGTAAAATTATTCATCATCATAAGGTCATCAGTCCTAAGACTGGTTGGACACGCACCTCCTCTTTTTCCTATCCTGAGTTAATATTCGCATTTCTCTAAAACTAGAACATCCCACATCCTTAACTATTTGTGAGCAGTAATTTAATCTAGGTCTACCCCTATTCCTCTTAACTCTTGTTTCTGTTTCTAATGTGTCTCTGACTCTGACTAAACTTTCATGCCTGAGAAGGTGTCCTACTAACCTATGTCACCTATTTCTCATTGACTCTGTTCTCATATTCTTTCTAATACCTCTTCATTTCTAAACTTCTCCATCCACTGTATCCTCACTATTCACCTGTAACACCACACTTCGAAAGCTTCTAACCTTTTCTTTTCCGCCGCTCCCACATCGTCCATGTTTCACACCAGTATAGTGCCGCACTCCAGACATACACCTTTAACAATTTTCTTTTGGAAAATTCTAAAATAACAATTCAAAAGTGTCCATTTAAAGTAATCATTTGATGGTAATTTCCAGTATAACCGGATGTGCTACAAAAATAGCTATTTTATTTATAAAAAGCACCCTTGAAAACCCTACAGCACAAAATTTTAAAACTTAATTCGAAGTAGTTTCTGATATATTCTAATGGGCCATCTCCGTTATAAAAGGATCTTCCCTAAATAAAGTTACACTGCAAAAGCTTTTTTATAACAATTCCATATCACTGCCTTGTGGTGCTTTACCTTAGCTCAGTCCTGATGATATTTACTTAAACTTAAATGCAAACAGATTGAAAAATATCTACGCTAAATCACAAATAAAATGAAAAAGAAGAAGAAACAATGACTATAATAATGATAAAAATACTGAAATTGCAATATCATACCTATACTTTAGCATTCGATCAATAACTATAAACTGTATAATTTATAATAGAACTTTTTTAGTTGTAATGTTGACACTACATGTATATTTATTTAACACGAATAATTTACTGGCATATTTGAGGTCATCTGATTTCAATAATTCTGCTGATACGCCCATCCCTTTGATTTTACTATTATTCTTCCTTTATGTAACAATCGATTTCAAGAATTAGAGGTACCTACATCGTGTTAATACTCAATTAATTCATTCTGTAGCACATTCGACATATCTTAACCGCTATGTCTCTAGGACAAAGTACGGCTAACACTACTTTATCGTATGATTTCACTCTGAAAGGTTAGGTCAAAATTTACTTTTATAATGAAATACAGTTTTTTATTTCTTATCAACACTTTAATTAATAATCTAGTTTTTAACTCGCTCTGTTTTGACAACGAGACGGGAAATACTAATACCAAACATCAAAGGTAAACAATTTTGAAGTGTTTTATGAATGTCAAGAGGTTACTGCTATATTACCCCTTCAATGTGAATTACATAAACTAATTTCTATTAGAAACACTAAACATGATGTGATAACAAAAAAATAAAAACCTACAAAAAATTTAAAAATGCAACTATATCATATCAAAACAATCGCCGTTTTTCCCATCACATACAGTTTCTTTCTAATAAATAATAGAAGGGTGCCAAATCACGTCAAATCTTGAAAGCTTTGAACTTATTTGCAATGGAAAGTAGAATAGCAAAAATGACATTGGAACATTCATAAACCATTATTTCAGAAACAATGATCGTATCCTGTCGGTAAAAATTGCCTTTGATAGAGAACCCTGACTTAATGTTATCTCAGTTAACGCATCAACAAGAATTCTGAAAGGAATAGGAAATCATTTGTGGAGACCTAAACAAGGGATAGAACGAAGATAATTTTAATGGCTTCCGGAGTAACTTTAGTTTAGTAATGAAGATTTTTTTAAATAAAACATCTTATAAAGTACAAGGGTGGTACCTGACTCAAAGACGCAGATAAACTATATCCTGATAGATAAAAGACACCTGAACCACTTACTTCCTAGAACGAGCTTCTACTAAAAGCTCTGAAAATGTCTATTAATATAAAAAAACTCAAACTCGAGAAAATGAAAAAATAGCACAATCTGAACCCTAAGAAATTATATAGTTGACTACTTATGCAAATCCTCCTGATATATATAATCAAAATCACATTAAAACATGTGTGGTTTGTGAAAAGTTCCAACAATATAACTCTAAGGAGCCTGTGTCGCCGTTAAGCCTTTTAGTAAAATTAGAAGTGACATATTCAATCATAGAGGGAATAACTATATAGCGATAGTAGATTACTTTTGAATATGACTTAATTTGTTCTTTTACCATGATAAAGTTCGAATTCTGTTATAAATGTATTAGAACACATCTTTGCTACTTTTGGGGTTTGTGATGAGCTAATGAGCTAACAGCTGATTATTGATTAAAGTTTGTCATGTGTTCACATGTATCCTCACGAGCCACGATGTAATTGTAATAAGCCTTAATATATGTAAATGTGTGTAGAACTTCTTTTAATGGACGATCTACTGTAAGTAACTTCATAATACAGCATCTTTCGGGCGTTCACACCAACGTGGGAGTTCATCGAGGAAGTGCGGCCAGTCACCTGTTTAATATTATCATGATCCACCTCACGGGGGAAATGCAAAATTCCCTAACTTGGAACCTTAACAACCACGCTCGTGATATGGCTCTCACTTTAGTCTCACAGTCGCTTTATTTTCCGTTATTGAATCATTATACTTAGTTAGCAGTATGAAAATAAAACATTCTTAAAGTACTGCTGTCCTGGTTCAGGTCCAAAAAGACTATCATCAATTGGAGTTGCAAGGAATCAAGGAAACAATTCCAACCAACGACTTTCTTAGAAATATCAAGTTCTAGATTAAATAATAAGCATCACCTGTTTGCTCCAGATACTACGTTTCATTGGTGTTGTAATAGCGAAAATAAGTTTGTCGAATATTTTGAACAACTGGATCACTAGATCATTAGTGGGTTTGACAAGGTCCTTTTATGATTAAGAATATTGACTTGTGAAACCACGTTAGACCACTGCGATGCTGACTCAGTTTGACAAGTCAATATCCTGATGAAGAGGCCTGCATTTTAACCTTACCGTGTTATGTTGTCTCAGTGTAGTGGTAATTTTTAGGTAAAAGAATTGTGTGCTTCGCTGAGTACCTATATAAATTAATCCGTCATTATCTAAAAAGTATTTGAAGCGCGAAGTTGACAATTGATGTTAATACATTTTGAGTTTACTAATTGTTTGATGTATTTCTGGAAGTATTCATTTTGAGTTTATTTTATAATGACCAGTAAACGTTTGAGAGCTTATTTCCGTAACACGATGAAGCTTAGGCATTGTCGAATATTTAGTTAATATATTATCTTGTTTCGCTGCACTTGTTGCATTTGGTCTTGGTACAATCGCCTTGCGCATATTTTCAACGCTTTGAACCATTAATTGGTTGGTTTTGGAATCCAAGAACAAAATTGTTTTTCGATCAATTTATACAACTCACCTAAATTGTTAAGTTGTAATCATTAAAAGTAATACATATGGCCCGGTGCCGTTTCGTGTGTAGTATGATAAAATGTTTGTCAACTTGAAATTATGGTTTGAATTTATTTTTGCGATAAAAAATTTCTCTCTTACCCTTCTTCAACTTCCAAAATTTTTTTAATTTTTTGTGTAATGGATTTAACAAATGTTTGTTTTCTTTTCCTATTTTACCTGATATTGTCCACCCTAATTCAGTTTCACGAAGTCAAGTTGTATGGTTTGAAATTTTAGTCGTACCTTAGGTTTTAAAATATTTCAATTGTGATCCATACCAGTAATACATTGATTTTATTTGTTTTATTAAATACTAGCTGACCCGGCAAACTTTGTTCCACCTTAGTAAATGAGCAGATTTTGGATTTTATTTTTATTAGGATAATAAATATTAATAAAAGAACTAGTAAGTATTTTAATGATTCAGTAAAACACCTTGTGATAGACGACATTTTTGGTTTTATTATCAGGCGCAAAAACACATAACGCAGATGGTCTTCCGATCCATAAACATGCCACATATAATTGACCATGGAAAAAACATGGATTTTCTAAATTAGGATCACAAACTTTCAAGGATTGGCCTTGTGATTTCTTAATGTTCATGGCGAATGCAGGACGGATCGGAAAATGAAGTCGTTTAAACTCAAACGGCATATCGGTTGGGATCATCGGGATCCTCGGAATGAGAACTTCCTCAGCTTCAAATTTTCCGTTGGGTATCGTGGCGTAGATCACATTGTTCATTAATTTACTTACCACCAAACGCGTTCCGTTGCACAAATTTGTTTAGTTTATGTTTTCGTAGCATGATTACTAAGCAGCCAACCTTTAGTCGTAAATTGTACGGTGGTAAACCAGGCAATTCCAATGTGTTTAAAAATTCAATTGGATAGTTGGTGGCTTCATCTTCATTTGTTACACAATCAATAAATTTGAATGAATGCAGTGTATAAATTATCTCATTCCGAATTATGTAGTTTAAGTCATCAACAGCTTTATTCTTAGCCGCCAAAATTGCTTGCTCACTCAACCATTCATTATTTTTGTGATTAGTAATGATGTTTGGGAATACTTTCTTGATGAGCTCGTCTTTCTATGAGACAAAGTTACAGAAACTAAGAGGAAATGAAATCAATCCGCTCGATTTGTCGACAGGTATTCGACCGTTTACTCAACTCAACCGAATGAAAGTTAAGCGTTAATTCTAAATATTTAATTTCTCTACTTGTACAATGTAGGTGACCGTTAAGTATGCCTTCTTTCGCACTACTTACTACTTGTTCAGTTACAGTTACCATACAATGTCCTAATTAAAAAAATTAAAAAATAACTTTAGTGGTTTAATTTTACTGCTAAGTGCTATTAGGGACATTTTTTGAAAAATGTTGTAACTGTATAATTTGCGAGATTTATCAAAGGAGCTCGAGCAATACACTTGAACTTGTTCTTATTCTTGTAACTAAATTACTGGAAGTAATTCGACGTTATTGAAACAGATAGCAAGAGTAGCTCTAAATTTAAAGGCGGTCTCGACTGAGCGACGTTGGAATTTAATCGACAATCGCAGTATTAATTTTGGGTTATTCAATTTTTTTATATGACAATTCAAGAGCTTTGAATTTTATAAAAATAATTAGATATTATCATAATAACAGAAATTGAATATTCTGCAATTATTTTATAAAACAGTTTTTAATAATGAATGTAAAGTACCCTTTATCAAGAGTAAATTAACTACCGAAGAAAACCCCGAAACAAATGTCATAATCCACATTTTCCTAGCTAATCTTCGCATT
>NW_020438994.1:169140-202945 GCF_000699045.2 Agrilus planipennis | reverse complement strand
ATATCTGATATACGTATCAAAGTTTTTATAGAAAGACGGAATATAGAAGTAAATCTTTAAACATATTTTTATATAATTTCATTAAATTAGACCCAAACGGGTTATTGTTTAAACAAAAGAACTCCAAAAAAGTGATCTTTAGGATTTATTTAAATATTTTATAGTTGTAGTGACAATCAACACTATTAAATTCACATTTTTTCGTTCGGTTTCCATTATATAATGTGAGAAGAAAAATAAAGACAAGTAAATTTTCTTTTCCCCCTTATCTTCAACTACCTCCTATTTTCCTGTATTTTTTTATTATTATTATTGCTGCTAGGTACTAATATAATTGTTACTTTTATTAACATTCATTTGTACTCAATGTTCAACATAATGGGTAAAGACCGTTAAGACCCCTGGCTGGAATGAGATGGGATACAGCGAGATATTCCGTTAAATTTTAATAAGTTAATAGTTTGCCAAGAATTTTAATGCTTCATCATCATCATCATATCTATATCTTCGCATTTTCCTGACTAGAACTTCCCACATCCTTAATATATATATAATTATTTGTGAACAATAATTTAATTTAGGTCTACTCCTCTTTCTCCCCTTAGCTCCTGCTTCTGCTTCTAATATGTTTCTAACTAGTTCTTTATGCCTGACATGGTGTCCTAACAACCTACCTCGTCTAATATCTCTCTTGTATTCCATAGCGCTCACTTTTCTCTTACTCTTTCTAATATTTCCTTATTTCTAACCTTCTCTATCCTCATCATTCGTTTATAATATCACATTTCGAATGCTTCTAACCTTTTCTTTTCCGCCGCGCCCACCGTTCGTGTTTCACACCAGTATAGTGCCGCACTCCAGACATACACCTTTAACAATTTTCTTTTGGAAAATTCTAAAATAACAATTCAAAAGTGTCCATTTAAAGTAATCATTTGATGGTAATTTCCAGTATAACCGGATGTGCTACAAAAATAGCTATTTTATTTATAAAAAGCACCCTTGAAAACCCTACAGCACAAAATTTTAAAACTTAATTCGAAGTAGTTTCTGATATATTCTAATGGGCCATCTCCGTTATAAAAGGATCTTCCCTAAATAAAGTTACACTGCAAAAGCTTTTTTATAACAATTCCATATCACTGCCTTGTGGTGCTTTACCTTAGCTCAGTCCTGATGATATTTACTTAAACTTAAATGCAAACAGATTGAAAAATATCTACGCTAAATCACAAATAAAATGAAAAAGAAGAAGAAACAATGACTATAATAATGATAAAAATACTGAAATTGCAATATCATACCTATACTTTAGCATTCGATCAATAACTATAAACTGTATAATTTATAATAGAACTTTTTTAGTTGTAATGTTGACACTACATGTATATTTATTTAACACGAATAATTTACTGGCATATTTGAGGTCATCTGATTTCAATAATTCTGCTGATACGCCCATCCCTTTGATTTTACTATTATTCTTCCTTTATGTAACAATCGATTTCAAGAATTAGAGGTACCTACATCGTGTTAATACTCAATTAATTCATTCTGTAGCACATTCGACATATCTTAACCGCTATGTCTCTAGGACAAAGTACGGCTAACACTACTTTATCGTATGATTTCACTCTGAAAGGTTAGGTCAAAATTTACTTTTATAATGAAATACAGTTTTTTATTTCTTATCAACACTTTAATTAATAATCTAGTTTTTAACTCGCTCTGTTTTGACAACGAGACGGGAAATACTAATACCAAACATCAAAGGTAAACAATTTTGAAGTGTTTTATGAATGTCAAGAGGTTACTGCTATATTACCCCTTCAATGTGAATTACATAAACTAATTTCTATTAGAAACACTAAACATGATGTGATAACAAAAAAATAAAAACCTACAAAAAATTTAAAAATGCAACTATATCATATCAAAACAATCGCCGTTTTTCCCATCACATACAGTTTCTTTCTAATAAATAATAGAAGGGTGCCAAATCACGTCAAATCTTGAAAGCTTTGAACTTATTTGCAATGGAAAGTAGAATAGCAAAAATGACATTGGAACATTCATAAACCATTATTTCAGAAACAATGATCGTATCCTGTCGGTAAAAATTGCCTTTGATAGAGAACCCTGACTTAATGTTATCTCAGTTAACGCATCAACAAGAATTCTGAAAGGAATAGGAAATCATTTGTGGAGACCTAAACAAGGGATAGAACGAAGATAATTTTAATGGCTTCCGGAGTAACTTTAGTTTAGTAATGAAGATTTTTTTAAATAAAACATCTTATAAAGTACAAGGGTGGTACCTGACTCAAAGACGCAGATAAACTATATCCTGATAGATAAAAGACACCTGAACCACTTACTTCCTAGAACGAGCTTCTACTAAAAGCTCTGAAAATGTCTATTAATATAAAAAAACTCAAACTCGAGAAAATGAAAAAATAGCACAATCTGAACCCTAAGAAATTATATAGTTGACTACTTATGCAAATCCTCCTGATATATATAATCAAAATCACATTAAAACATGTGTGGTTTGTGAAAAGTTCCAACAATATAACTCTAAGGAGCCTGTGTCGCCGTTAAGCCTTTTAGTAAAATTAGAAGTGACATATTCAATCATAGAGGGAATAACTATATAGCGATAGTAGATTACTTTTGAATATGACTTAATTTGTTCTTTTACCATGATAAAGTTCGAATTCTGTTATAAATGTATTAGAACACATCTTTGCTACTTTTGGGGTTTGTGATGAGCTAATGAGCTAACAGCTGATTATTGATTAAAGTTTGTCATGTGTTCACATGTATCCTCACGAGCCACGATGTAATTGTAATAAGCCTTAATATATGTAAATGTGTGTAGAACTTCTTTTAATGGACGATCTACTGTAAGTAACTTCATAATACAGCATCTTTCGGGCGTTCACACCAACGTGGGAGTTCATCGAGGAAGTGCGGCCAGTCACCTGTTTAATATTATCATGATCCACCTCACGGGGGAAATGCAAAATTCCCTAACTTGGAACCTTAACAACCACGCTCGTGATATGGCTCTCACTTTAGTCTCACAGTCGCTTTATTTTCCGTTATTGAATCATTATACTTAGTTAGCAGTATGAAAATAAAACATTCTTAAAGTACTGCTGTCCTGGTTCAGGTCCAAAAAGACTATCATCAATTGGAGTTGCAAGGAATCAAGGAAACAATTCCAACCAACGACTTTCTTAGAAATATCAAGTTCTAGATTAAATAATAAGCATCACCTGTTTGCTCCAGATACTACGTTTCATTGGTGTTGTAATAGCGAAAATAAGTTTGTCGAATATTTTGAACAACTGGATCACTAGATCATTAGTGGGTTTGACAAGGTCCTTTTATGATTAAGAATATTGACTTGTGAAACCACGTTAGACCACTGCGATGCTGACTCAGTTTGACAAGTCAATATCCTGATGAAGAGGCCTGCATTTTAACCTTACCGTGTTATGTTGTCTCAGTGTAGTGGTAATTTTTAGGTAAAAGAATTGTGTGCTTCGCTGAGTACCTATATAAATTAATCCGTCATTATCTAAAAAGTATTTGAAGCGCGAAGTTGACAATTGATGTTAATACATTTTGAGTTTACTAATTGTTTGATGTATTTCTGGAAGTATTCATTTTGAGTTTATTTTATAATGACCAGTAAACGTTTGAGAGCTTATTTCCGTAACACGATGAAGCTTAGGCATTGTCGAATATTTAGTTAATATATTATCTTGTTTCGCTGCACTTGTTGCATTTGGTCTTGGTACAATCGCCTTGCGCATATTTTCAACGCTTTGAACCATTAATTGGTTGGTTTTGGAATCCAAGAACAAAATTGTTTTTCGATCAATTTATACAACTCACCTAAATTGTTAAGTTGTAATCATTAAAAGTAATACATATGGCCCGGTGCCGTTTCGTGTGTAGTATGATAAAATGTTTGTCAACTTGAAATTATGGTTTGAATTTATTTTTGCGATAAAAAATTTCTCTCTTACCCTTCTTCAACTTCCAAAATTTTTTTAATTTTTTGTGTAATGGATTTAACAAATGTTTGTTTTCTTTTCCTATTTTACCTGATATTGTCCACCCTAATTCAGTTTCACGAAGTCAAGTTGTATGGTTTGAAATTTTAGTCGTACCTTAGGTTTTAAAATATTTCAATTGTGATCCATACCAGTAATACATTGATTTTATTTGTTTTATTAAATACTAGCTGACCCGGCAAACTTTGTTCCACCTTAGTAAATGAGCAGATTTTGGATTTTATTTTTATTAGGATAATAAATATTAATAAAAGAACTAGTAAGTATTTTAATGATTCAGTAAAACACCTTGTGATAGACGACATTTTTGG
Organism: Agrilus planipennis; assembly: GCF_000699045.2. Taxonomy (NCBI): domain Eukaryota; kingdom Metazoa; phylum Arthropoda; class Insecta; order Coleoptera; family Buprestidae; genus Agrilus; species Agrilus planipennis. The sequence goes on along the minus strand of NW_020438994.1, from coordinate 198,546 downwards.
TTTTATTATCAGGCGCAAAAACACATAACGCAGATGGTCTTCCGATCCATAAACATGCCACATATAATTGACCATGGAAAAAACATGGATTTTCTAAATTAGGATCACAAACTTTCAAGGATTGGCCTTGTGATTTCTTAATGTTCATGGCGAATGCAGGACGGATCGGAAAATGAAGTCGTTTAAACTCAAACGGCATATCGGTTGGGATCATCGGGATCCTCGGAATGAGAACTTCCTCAGCTTCAAATTTTCCGTTGGGTATCGTGGCGTAGATCACATTGTTCATTAATTTACTTACCACCAAACGCGTTCCGTTGCACAAATTTGTTTAGTTTATGTTTTCGTAGCATGATTACTAAGCAGCCAACCTTTAGTCGTAAATTGTACGGTGGTAAACCAGGCAATTCCAATGTGTTTAAAAATTCAATTGGATAGTTGGTGGCTTCATCTTCATTTGTTACACAATCAATAAATTTGAATGAATGCAGTGTATAAATTATCTCATTCCGAATTATGTAGTTTAAGTCATCAACAGCTTTATTCTTAGCCGCCAAAATTGCTTGCTCACTCAACCATTCATTATTTTTGTGATTAGTAATGATGTTTGGGAATACTTTCTTGATGAGCTCGTCTTTCTATGAGACAAAGTTACAGAAACTAAGAGGAAATGAAATCAATCCGCTCGATTTGTCGACAGGTATTCGACCGTTTACTCAACTCAACCGAATGAAAGTTAAGCGTTAATTCTAAATATTTAATTTCTCTACTTGTACAATGTAGGTGACCGTTAAGTATGCCTTCTTTCGCACTACTTACTACTTGTTCAGTTACAGTTACCATACAATGTCCTAATTAAAAAAATTAAAAAATAACTTTAGTGGTTTAATTTTACTGCTAAGTGCTATTAGGGACATTTTTTGAAAAATGTTGTAACTGTATAATTTGCGAGATTTATCAAAGGAGCTCGAGCAATACACTTGAACTTGTTCTTATTCTTGTAACTAAATTACTGGAAGTAATTCGACGTTATTGAAACAGATAGCAAGAGTAGCTCTAAATTTAAAGGCGGTCTCGACTGAGCGACGTTGGAATTTAATCGACAATCGCAGTATTAATTTTGGGTTATTCAATTTTTTTATATGACAATTCAAGAGCTTTGAATTTTATAAAAATAATTAGATATTATCATAATAACAGAAATTGAATATTCTGCAATTATTTTATAAAACAGTTTTTAATAATGAATGTAAAGTACCCTTTATCAAGAGTAAATTAACTACCGAAGAAAACCCCGAAACAAATGTCATAATCCACATTTTCCTAGCTAATCTTCGCATTTGCCCAAAACTAGAATATTCGACATCTCTAACCATTTGCGAACAGTAATCTAATCTGTCTACCACTACTCCTCTTAACTCCTGCTTTTTCTTCTCATATGTCTCTCACTAGAGCTTCATGCCTGAGAAGATGTCGTAGCAACCTATCTCACTTATTGTTTATTGGCTTCCATAGTCCTCTGTTCTCCAATTCTTTCTAGTACCTCTTCATTTCTAACCTTCTGTATTCACGGTATCCTCATTATTCGCCGGTAACACCACACTTTGAAAGCTTCCAGACATTTTTCCGCTGCGTCCACCGTCCATGTTTCGCACCCGTACAGCATCGCACTCCAAATATACATTTTTAACAATCCTTTTCAAATTTCTAAATTAACCGTTCGCAAGCATAGAAGTTGCTCTTTATACGAATTAAGTATCACTCTTCTTGAAATCGAAGGCTATACATCCCAGGGAAGGTTCAGTGAGAAGATGTTGGGGGCGGAAAGAGGATTGAGTGTAGGAGAGAAAGCGTTGGATGGAGAGGAGGGTGAAATAGGTATCGGTGACCACCTTGAATGAGTTGGATGGGAACTCGCGCAGAAAAGCGAAACTAGGAATGAGTAAAAGGGAAGTAGATCAGTGTAGAAGGTGGCAAGGTCTTCTTAAACGGTCGTTTGGTTTAGCACCAAAATTGGAAAGTATCTAGATGGACAGGATTGGATAACCTGACGCTGAGGCCCAGAGTTTTACCGCGAACCAGATTGCAGCTTCGGGCAGTGCAGATAGACCAGTTTTCAGAATTTGGGTTTTACTGATGAATCAGAGGCAGTTGAGTCCGGAACGAACAGTCCGCATGTAAGTGCCTTAAAGAATTTGTAGGTAGAAATCGGCACAGCCCTACATGGGAATGGCGTAGTAGCAAACGCTTCTGATAATTACATTTAACGAACGGATTTTTGTTTAATGGGAGATGGAGCTGCGGCACTGATGGCAAACATATATGTTTTCGCCATGTCAGTGTTCTGTCGAAGACGACGCCGAGGTAAGTAACGGATTTGCTCTAATTGAAGGAGTGGTTGTTAACGGTAATGATGTTAGGTTTTCGAGTCCTCCAGATGAAGAAAATTGTTTTCAGCTTGGCTTCATTAAAGGAGAGTTTCCATCTTCGGTATAATTTAGGAACAGGGGTAAAAATTTGTTAATTTTTGCGGTGCACTGAAGAATGGTTTGGGCGGAATTAATGAAGGCGATATCATCGGGTAAAGAGCTGAGAGGATCGAGGTCTGGGACGGCATATGTGCGCGGAAAATGTTGAACAGAAGAAATGACGACTTGAAGCTTTGGGGGACACCGGCCGTGACGGCTTTGCTTAGGGATAAGGCAGAGCCAACGAAGAAGCAAAGGGTTCTGTCAGAGAGGAGGGATTGGATAACCCGATTAGGAAATGGGGGTGTTGAGGGACATAAGTTTGGAGATGAGATTTTCGTGCAAAACTCAATCGAAGACTTCCTGGAAGTTAAGCAGAGACATGGAAATATGACGCTGCTTGTTTAGGTTGTTAGAAGTGTGTTCGGAAATACGGAGAACTTAATAGTCGATGACATGCTGACTGCGGAAACCGTGTTGAAGGTCGGAGAAAAAAAATTTGTTTCGCTCCACATGGTGAACAAACAGGTCTAAAAAGATGGATTCAACTACTTTGTTCAGCGAACTGAGTAGGCTAATGGGCATATAGCTTAAAGGCTTCCTTTCTTTGGGGAGACATGACGATGACTTAGGAAGAGAGAAAGAAAAAAAAGAAGAGAAATGGTGTAGCCGCATGAAAGCGTTTCAGAGATCGGAAGATTTCGCGGGGGGGGGGTTTAGAGTTGGAAATAGTAGGGGCGAAGTTTTGGGAACCGACGTTGATTCGCTCGTTGACAAAATCAATAGAGTGAGAAGTGAGGAGCCGTTTTGTTTTAGCGGTGGGGGGTGTGGGGCTCTGTTTTGAAGAGAGCGGTTCGCTTTCCAATCGCTTTTCGGATGTAAACGTCGAAGATGACGCTGCGGGATTCGGTTAGGTGAGTTTTTAGTTCTCGCTGGAGGGCGTTTAGCTTAGCACGGTGTGCGAAATCACAGTGTTTTTGTCACAGACAGTCGAGGATGGTGAGATCGGTGGAAGAGTGACATTTTTAAGACGAAGATGAAGAAGGGAAATGCCTTTTCTGTTAGTTTGTTGGCAATCCCAGGAAGCGAGTTTGGCATTAGGGTCGCCTCCGACGATGGTCGAGACGTTTGGGTGGAGGAGGAGGGGGAAATCTGAAAGATTTTGTTGAGATGGAGGGGAGTAAAGAGAAATGATTCAGAGAGGACCCGGAGTTACTAACTACTTCTTATGAATTGGTGGTCAAAGAGAAGGGCCTGGGCCACCGACTTAGGAGTTTTCGCGGTCCCTTGTTTAGGGTGTGAAGTTTGTGACGAAAAGTTATACTTTCTGGTACAAGTGGGTTTCGGTGAGGCAGGCAGCATCGATTGAATGTTCCTTGAGTAAGTCAATTTACCTTTAATGATTTGAGCATTCCAGGTAACTACTCGAAGATAATTTGGATGGCTTGTTTTATTCAGGGGTGGGTGTTTGGAGGGCAGCGACTATGCTAGCTATCACGGTTTGGGCGATGACCTGGTGTTTTTGTTCTAAAGTTGGGGAAGCATTTGCGCTGAAAAGATGCTTGGGGTTGCTTTGAGGTTTTGTATGGGAGTGGTTTGAACTGCTTTCACTGCCCTAACGTATGACTTTTGGGGGTGGGTCGTAACAGGGGTGGCTGAAGGACGGGAGGTTGCCGAAACGCTTTTTAGAGCAGCCGGTGCAGGGGACGATTTTTGGGTGATACGGTTTCCTTAGGGACAGTCACGATCTGTGACGCGGTGGTTCGTTTTGTAGTTAGCACAGGAGGGATTTGTGTCTTTTCTGCCCTTTGCCTTACTTTCGGTGGTAACATGGTTGCGACCGCAGAAGGAGCAAACCCAGGCTGCATGGCAGTAATTAGCCCCATGTTAGAATTTCATAAACGGCAGCATTGGGCGATATCTTTGGTGGCCCTTTTTTTGCTCAAGTTTGACGTTGAGACCGCAAAGCTTGTCAAGTTCGAAGACTTGTCAGCGGTAACAGGCGGTGGCTCTGATTCGGAGTGAGCCTGGGAAGGAGCGTAAGATGTGCCGGACACTGTGTCCTCACATATGGGGCTTAGAGGCGTATCCTGTGAATGACGAATGAACTCGTTTAACGCAGGACTGTAGCTCGCTCGCTAGGCGCAAAATTCCCCTTTGTGTCATTTTGTTATCTTTCTGGCTACTACATGATTCTCATTCTTGTTCTGAATCAAGACCGACTTGAGGTCATTTTTACCATTAAAAAGTTTTGTAAACTTCGAAATTAATGACAGTCTGGGGGCACAATATTGGAAACATCATATTCTAATCAACTAAAAAATGAGGTCTCGCATTGTCGTGGTGAAGCGCGATTACTTTTTGATTTATTAATCCTTGCCTTTCTCTAACTGCTTTCCCCAATTTAAGTTGCTGGAAGTTAAAATCTGAGTTAATCGTTCGTTCGCTCTGAAGCAGGTTAAAATAAACAGCACCTTTGTAGGCCCACCAATTTGACAGCATGATCATTTTCTAATGCAATTTATCTTTCAATATGGTTTGTGCTTGGTTTATAATTAATGTTATTGTAGACGATTGTCATCGGTGATAATTCGTATTATCGAGTCGATTGCATTGAGGTTTAAATGCGTAAAGCTATCGCAAATAAATACCTCAGGCATCTTAACGAATTCGTTACAAATTATATGATGTCCGGTTGTGTATGATACATTTAATCTTTTTGTAATTTTTCGCATATTATAGATGACAATTCGACTTAGTTACGGCTTTCATTGTATCATCATCATCAACTTCAGCTGGTCGACTGGAATATTGGTCATCTTCAATAAAAAAATTATCTAAAATAGATATGTGCACACCACTGTAAAGTAATAGCTGTAAACATAATCAAACAAAGTTTGTTTCTCTACTAACCTAAAAGTGTAACTACCAAATTTTAAAAGAATAAATATGTAGGTACTTATTACGTAAAAATGGCAAAATGCGGAGAAATGAATGCATGAAACACTTTTTACATTCAATGAATTCAGTTTAAATTATCTGTTTACGTAATTTTTCATTTTTTGGTTTAAAAATGTTTCGAATAAAATGTTTGAGTATGTAACATAGTTTGTAGTTTCCTAAACACAATTAAATATTGTGTAACAAAACAGTTTCTTAAACTTTATGCTGAACCAGATAGCTTATCTACCTGCAAATTTAAATTCCTAATTTGCAAACGTTTATGAAATCCATTATTTCTAAATAAAATTAAAAACTGCAGGAATAGGTATATAGTGTACACCTTGTTTGAATTACATGAGTTCCAGGGATTTAGTTTTACATTGAGGAATTCAGAAAATCGGTTATATATTGAAAATTATGAAGGTTTACTGGAATTATCCTAAAATTTAATACCTTACAATAATATTTTACAATATTTTACGAAGAATTCCAAACTGTTACAATAATTCATTGAAAATCTTTTCATTACTTATACATTTTACTTCTATCTATTTTATATTACAGAATGTCTACTGAAATAATTACTGCGGAAAGAACAAATACACTTTGTACTAATCTTCGAAGGTTATAGATTGATATAAATAGAATGCCAAGATATTAGAGCTCCTTTTTATTCAACCATTTTACCTGAGCGATAGATATACCAACAAAATAAACATTTCAACATTCTTAGCAATTTAACCTGATCTGTCTTCGAAACATGGCCAGGTGGAATCACCATTACTATTATTAAGCAGTTTCTAGGCTTTTGAGTTTTAATTTTTATATATCGTATCTAACATCATCATTATTATCCTAGGGTCAGTCCTAATACTGGTTACATACACCTTCACTCTTTCCTATACTGAACTAATTTTCACACTTTCCTTACAACTGAATATCCCATAGGTATCCTTAACTATTTGTGAGTAGGCTACCTGTACATGTCTTAACTCCTGTTTCTGCTTCTAATATGACTCTGACTAGATCTTCATGCCTGAGAAGGTGTCCTACCAACTGATGTCGCCTATTTCTTGTTGACTTCCATGGAGCCCTCTCTTCTTCTATTCTTTCTAATACCTCTTAATTTCTAATCTTTTCTGTCCACGGTATCCTTATCATTCGCCTGTAACACTACATTTTCGCTTACGCTTCCAACCTTTTCTTTTCCGCCGCGCACCGTCCATGTTTCGCACCCGTACAACGCCGCGCTCCAAACATACACCTTTAACAATCTTTCTCGAAATCTAAATTAAACGTTCGCGAGCATGGAAATAACTTCTTTTTATTGAATGCGACTCGACCCTGCGCTATCCTCTGCTTTATATCCCTACTACTTCTTCCGTTCTGATTTATCTGTTTTCCTAGATACCTAAAATTAGCCACTTCTTCTAATTTTCCATCTCCTATCTTTATATTCGCTCTCCCCACTTTTTCTTCTTGATGCCAAATTTTAGACATTAACGATTCTTTTTTTTATAATGTTGAATGTTACACTTACCGCTACAAGACAGACACATATTTAAAACCGTTAAGGGCATCAATTAATTCTTATCGTTAGCTAAATTAGCTTAGTCAATAGCACATAATTGCGTTCTTTTAACGTAATACCTAATGTGATTTTCAGAAATTATTACATGAGTGATTCATTTGATTATTATTTTTAGATTAATAAACATCGTACAACGTGCCAAAAAGGACAATTAGTATTCTACATTTTTTTCCGTCATGGACCTGTGGATCGATTAGTGTTTTGGGAAGTCAACTTTAAAATTGAATGTTGTTAAATTATTTAAAAAATGAAAACATAAAGAACTTTCATGCAGTAATTTTTCTGATAATCAGGAGTAGTTAATAGTTGGTTAGCAAGAATACTATTTTGTTTTACACAAATAGGTACCTCTTTTTGTTATTACCTATGTTTTACGGCGCTGCATACCGAAAGCACATACAGTTTGACAAATATTTGATACATAATCCGTAGCCTATAAAATATTACGTACGTATATCTCAATTTATTCAACGAAAACGTGATTTTATTCTATCTTTGTGTTTACTCTTATTATCATAACTATATTTGCATTTAAAAGGCTATTTTAAACGCTTACTTTTCAGCGACAAATATTTTTGAATGACACACTGATTATAGTTATTATTTGGTTTTTACCAAAGTTACCGAATTAATATAGATACATGTAACAAACCTTGATAGAAGTAAAGCTAATCATAGCCTATTTCTGGGTAGAAAAAAAAAGTATTTGATACAGTTAATCACAATTTATAGCTCAGTAAACTGATGGGAAACTTAACAAATTGTTGTCAAATAGTACTAAGGATGTAAAAAGTAAAGTATAACAATGAATATAGTTTTGAGTTTTTGTCTTAAGTTTCCGATGACGTTACCTAAGGTCGTGACATTACTGCTGCAGTTAAGAAAAAGGAATATAACAAGGTTTTTGGATACGTGACATACATAATATGAATTTCTTTATGTAAATTTGCTAACCATTGAGCCATAGGTTGTGATAATACCATTAATTACACGTTATCCACTTATAAAAACCCAGTCCAATGTCATTTGTGATTGATGGATTGATTAATATACCTTTATCAGTATGAAAAGTCCGAATCCTATAGGCAGTGCCAACTACAATCGCTAAGCAATATAGAATCAGATTCAGGTAGCAAATTATTTAAAACAGCGTAAATATTCGGAAACGCCAAAAAAATGTTTTAAAACGTACGGCTTTGGTAGCCTTATGTTATTTAATCTTATTATATGAGAAATCCTATCTAATGCATACTTCGTTACATTCTGTAGCGATGTGACCTTCAGTTTGACCGGCGCAAAATAGAAAAGAACAGCACTAGGCCAGAAAGGAAGGAGAAAACTCTCTTAACTGGTGAGGAACTTATAATCCGTACAGTACTGCACGGAAAAATTGACCATTTTATCCACTACAATTTCATTGCTCAAATGTGCTGTTATTGGTACCATTTACTACTGAAAATATCAACCAGATGTTTATTTATATTTGAAGACATATTAAAGGCTTTAGCGCTTGTTTTCGACTCGCACTACTATTCCTGACTAAACAAAACTTTTGGCAAGTACTGTAAGAAAAAGTATGTTTAATGAACAAGCGTCGAGAGTATAATGAGTTTTTTTCTCCCTACCTACGATTTTGCCAGCGTGCATCCAAGACATTGGAAGGAGCACATCGCTACAGAAAGTAAATGAAGTATAAATGCGAATGTGAGTTTGTTTGTTCATTACCATTTCACGTCTTAAGCACAAGCAAAGTCATAGGTTAAACCTATCATGATTTTTCGTACACACATTATCTATGGAGACGGAAAATAATATAGGGTACCTTTTATCTAGAAAAAAAGGTGTTTCCGAAGGGTAGAAAAAATTAGTTTTATGTGGTTGTCGATGATCATTCACACATATTTAGGACATCAACGTGAGCGAAGGCATGGATAAAACCTAGTATTCTTACAAATCAAACCGTGTATTAATAAGATGTAAGGTATTATTAGGCTAACGATCAAATACGGTATTTCGACGAATGACGAAATAAATTAACAAATCACGACCTATTCAAGACTGCATAACTTCATTTCGTTTTTTGATGACGCTATGATGATGACGATGATAATGATTTAGTGTAATGCACTACTTCATGGGTAAGTTATAGTCGGTTGACGTTGCTCCGATTCTTTCTAGTTATAAACATAAATAAATTGAATTGCGTCTTGCTTTTGAGCGAACAAATTAAAAGGTATCAAAAGATTTGTAGGTGAATTGACAGATTCGCAACGTGTTTTGTACTTAGTTAAACATTTCGAGCAGTAACCAACTTCGGGAAACGATTTAAACATAAGGCGATTTGCTCACGATAAGTTTTACTTAGACCCATCCGGATTATACTCTGAACAAGTTGCAATTTGGTAATATTATTTTAATTAACGATTTTAAGTTTTCACTACTATTAAGTGTAATTTTTTCTGATTCAACAGATAAGACAGTGAATAAAGAATATTTGACTAGTTTATAAATCAAACATGACAATTTATTGTTTCGGTCTTGGACCATTATCAAAACTACCGGCGTTAAGATCAACTAATATTTAAAATTTATACAATCGTTTACATTATGTACTATTATTTTGCTTACATAAACGCATAGATAATTTGTAAAGTGTGTTATAACTTTCTAGTGATACCCTATAATTTAAAAATGGATACAGTAACCTACCGGATGAATTTCTAAAATTTCTGAGAAATTGTAAAATTGATTCAAATGCTTTTTTCTACTTCTTGCTCTACCAATTAATTACGTTTGTTAACTCAAAATAGAAAACAATAAAGAAAATTAAGAATGCAATCCTTTAAAGAATTGAGATTCAAAATAATTGCACAGGGGGAAGCATTATGAATTTGTACTTAAGTAATTACACTTACATTATAAGGCAAAAATAAAAATCAACACGAATGTATAAATTATAACTTACCGAAGCTTAAGAAAAGTGAGCAGCTATAAAACTATCGTAGAAATCGTGGAAAGTGGAAATATTTAGTTTGTAAGACATACGTAATAGTCATTATTGACAGAAATCTGGGAATTATTGATGGATTAGAAGACAATGATTGACAATGATAGCTAAATAAAAATGTTATCCTTGGCCTTACCTACGCTGTAACTTTCTCAACAAACACAGATATGCTTAGGTTAACTCTCTATTTCTTCAATTTTTAATGCATACGTACTAGGCTGCGACTGACATTATTTTCTTTTTTATTTTTGATTTTCTTTATTTGATTCAATTTCCTTGGTTACAAGTGCCTTTTTCATTCACTCGTATTTTTTATTCAGTGGAGTTTTTTTTTTTAATCTGATACGTTTGTTTTCGGGTAACGCAGGTAAGTATATTTTTCTTTTTGTTATGCCTTTTATCAAATCATTCCATTTTTTTGATAGAAAATGTAACAATATACAGCTTTTTGCATTCGCTATAAGTAAACAATATACTTTTATACCTCTAATTTATATTAGACCGAGTGAAGTGACACAATTTTAAAAATGGCTTCCTACCGCCTGCTCTCTCGAAACCTTAAAATACCTATGTTTTTGTTGTTGTCAGTCTCAAATACGTAAAGATTTTTCGTGAGAGGTAGAGCGGTTATCGGTTTCAAATCGCTTATGAATAAGTGATGTTTGGTTCATTTTAATACTGTCTGCTACATGGTTACCAACTCTCCAATTTGAGACCGGGAACTCCATAAAAAATAAGTTTAAAAAATAATCGCAAGATTTTTCAAATTTTATCAAAAACAAAAATTTAATGTTCCTTTATTGGCATTTACTTATTAAATGTGACACACAACGTAGTTACTATACTATTTCCCTACATGGACTTTAGACTGAGCTAATGAACGCTAAACCGTCATATTGAATACTTGAGTTTGTATTATTTAAAATATTTAAATGAATTAGTTAATTAATCTACTAGTTGATTATTTTTTAACCATTTAAAAAGAATAACCTTTTTTTGTACATTTATATATTTAATTAATGGATGTCTTCAAATTTGAATGATCTCCGGACTTTCTAAAATTTTAAATTGACAACCCTACTCTGCAACAGACCTCGCATTTTACGCAAGTATGTTAGGCATATAAAAAATACCAGACAAGCTGCTGGAATTCAATAACTTACCAAAAAAGGTGATCTTTATTTCAAAATTGGTCCTAGGCACTACGATTTGTATCACCGTTTGTTATTATTGGGAAAATAAAGATAACACAAACATATGTAGAATAAAATAAAATTATGTAATGCATTTATGCGATGATGTGAAACTTCCAGAGCAAAATAATTTCAGACAATTGAAATTTCTTGTTAAAGATTATAATAACTAGATGGTAGCTATAGGTTGATGTGCTTCAGAAGTTAAAAGCGAGCCGCACAAAAGGGGGGTTCCGACGGATGTACGGCGAGGGTTGGTACCAGGTGAGGCAGACGGCGGTTGACCGCCACAGTGAAACGACGTATAATTCACGTTTTTGAAATAGCCGAGCTGGCTAGTTATTGGTGTTGGATCGAGGTCCAAGTCTAAAAGACGAATAATAATAATAAAGAGAAAAAGAGTATTAATTATTCATTGATAATTAAGAATACTTACCTTGAATATCGACGTAATATTGCCTGGTACAAGATTAATACAATTCTGGACCCTCAGCCTGGAACTTGGACGAAGGTGGGATTGAAAAGAGACATTTTTGTAGGGTATTTAGTTCAACATTTGTACCTGTAAGTTATATCATTTGCTTTTGTTTTTATGTTTTGGTTTTTACTTGATTTTGTTTTGTGTTCCGTAGTTGGTAGTTGCCTTTTATGAATTATATGTTTTATGAGCTTAGAACAACTTGTTTTAATTGCACAAACATAATATTTTTATGTGAAGAACCCCTGCCNTAACCTGAAGCATCTCATCTAAACCAGTGTTGGTTCAAAATTTTCTTAGGATCCACATTCAATACCGGAAAGTTATTTTTTACAAGTTTATATGAAATCGGAATAATAATTTAATCTCTAATTATTATTCATTAGTAAGTCGCTTTTTGCATAAATTTCGCATGTTTATGGGAATTTAATCGGAATTTCTTTAACATTTCTTTTCCGATGTGCATCGTTGCTTAGCATCATGTCCAAATCGAACGCTGCAATTTCGCAAACCATTTAAGGTAAAAGGCGGGTCGATAAAGTGTAAAGCAATGTGTTTCGGTATTGAAATTTTGAAGGCTGCCATTCGGACTTTAATGCTAAGTGTGTCATATAAGTAAATAGCTTTTTTTTGGCAATTTTCGTCAACTAAGCCAACAACGTAACAAAACCTAAATGAGCCCAGATAGTTATGCGTTTAGAAACAATCGGCTTTATGCTTAATATTAATGATCTTATATAAAATTCACCACATCATTGTTTAAAAAAAAAGTCTTTATTGCAATACTAAACACATTCAAAATAGATGCTCACGGTACAATATTGTTGTCACATAACTTTTAAAAAATTATCGTCATTTCAAATAATTCTTGGATCTCGTCAGCACGTTGTGACCAGTTCCGACAAAACACAAATCAGCTCTAGCTCCTGCCTTTAGACAGAATTTTGGAATTACTCGAGGGGTAAACTACAGAGAATGTATGGTGTGCTATATTGTAGTTGTGAAGGGGTCAATTGACCTAGCGGAGATTTGCCATTAAAACACCTGTTTTCGCTTTTATTATTGTATATTCAGCACAGTCATTGTCAAGTCAAATAACAACAAACGAACAACAATAAGTCTAAAACATAAATTATTAGGTAGGAGTCACGAATCATTAAAGGAGATTAAGTTAAACGGTCGTACCTTTACTATTCCTTGACTTTCGGAAGGAAACTATTCTCTCTAGGGAGATTTCGGTACAGTTGTAATTGTCAACCCAACGCCAGTCTATGATGTATCCGACGATTCCCGAATCATATGGGTCAATGGTTCACCTCTTCCTCCCGGCTTCGCGAATCTTACTTAATCTCCTTCGCGGACTTCACTTCATCTCTCCTTTCATCTCCTTGCTCTTTATAGGACCCACACAATATTTCTTTTCGTCATCATCACATGGAACTTTTGCAATTTTGTCTTGGAAGTGCTTCCGTGTATAGGTTCGGTGTAGAGGTTTCGCGTTTCGCAAAATCGACTCAATATATCCCGGAACCATAACAAATGCAATTGTGTGTGATGGTTCCGCATTTTGAAGTATGCAGACTCGATTCCGAGAAAATGATAAGTATAATTTTGGAAATTGCGAACACTATGCGACAGTACACCAGCGTTGCCAGGTTCAGTAAATAGAATTATTGCACTCTTTAGGGAAAATTATCGTACTAACATCAAAAATATCGTACGTTATTGCGCATGTGCATCAGAGTAATAGTAATAGTTTAGTAGTGGGAGTATGAATTTGTAAAGAGAGTCTGTGTACACCTGGTGTACTACACCAGTGGTCTTCTCAGTTCTACTATATCATCAATAGATGACCCTATAGAAGCTTTCCTGACAGGCTAATAACTGCGAAGATTAGCGCAAGATAGGAAAGAGTGGAGGTGCGTGTCCAACCAGTCTTAGGACTGACGACGTTATGATGAGGATAGAGATTATTTCCATTAAAAGGATTTCTGGTTTACATTATTAAGCCAGCGATTTACCCCTCAATTACCAAAAACAATATGATAAACACCATCTGAAATTTATTGATACATTTAGTGGAATTTTGCAATCCACGTCTAACAGAATATGAACTATATGAACTTTTTGTTCTGTTTGATTACGTGCCTTAACGTGAGGTTATCAACGCCGTAGATTCAGTTCAACAAGTTAATATCCTTATGGATCATGTTGAATATTTTTGAATTAGAGGTAGTAATATACAGGCTGTTTTTAATAATTCACAAAACGTTGTCTAAAGTCAGGAGACAGAGCTGGTCTGTACTTTGCAATTTTTAATTAACAGTTCCTAACAGAATAGAACTTTACTTGGAGCATTTCAAGTTTGGCGTAGTTATTAAAGAAGCTAATTCACACCATACTGTAAACGTACTGATGGTAACCATCATGTACCTAACAACAAATTTTCCTCATGAACTTAATTAATAGTTGGTATAGATGGAAAATGAATTTTCACATTAATATTTGATATATTAACCACTATTAAATATCAAAATGTTCCATATATATAGTATTAATATAATTCAATATAATTAATTTGACAGATTTGTGACGTTTGAGTACGGTTTGTCGTTGTTGCTATTGTTATCTCTCGTAGCTTAGTGGTTTGAGCATTGATGCGTCAAACCAGAGGTCCCGGGTTCGATTCCCGGCGAAGGGTGTGACAACAGCAATAATTTTTCCTCATTAACTTGAGCTAATTTATAATTCGTATAGATGGAAAATAAATTTTGAAAATAATATTTGAAGTAGTGTTTTGTCGAATTAAGTCGATGTATTATCAAATCACTTGACTATTGTCATTTAATTTATTAATGCCCATTAGAAGATTACCAATGACCGTTCTGTTTACACCTGACTTATTTCTAACTAGCGATCCGCCCCAGCTTCGCACGGGTGCAATGCTGATACTAAACATGTGTACTTTTGTTTTGTTTTGTTAAAATTATCAGTGTTTCCCTAATATATTATGCATGTATTATACATATAAACCTTCCTCTTGAATTACTCTATCCACTAAAAAAAACCGCATCAAAATCCGTTACGTAGATTTAAAGATCTAAGCATACATAGGGACAGACAGCGGGAAAGCGACTTTGTTTTATACTATGTAGTGATGACAATCAAATGAAGGGTATGTTTTTCCATATTAAAAAAGTAAAAAATCGTAATATTTTACTTAAATAGTGCTTACTGTATTAACATAAGTACATGTTAAAAGACAAATTGCAATAACTTCTAACGAAGCGAGTTATGTTGCCACAAAATAAATTGGACGATAAAAAAAATAAAGAGAAAGCAGTAACTCGCAGGGTAAAGCGCAAGCGTTACCTTCATCTCGCAATACTGGGTAATATTAAGAGCGTCAGTTACGCGTCTCCCAAATATCGAATGCATCGCCGCTTAGTTTCTCTTCAAGAGAGCGTTTGAACTTCAACATTTCGGACTTTTAAACTAATAAAACATGTTTATGTTATTACAAAAGTAATTTTCATTATAACACATAGGGTAAGTTAGTTGTGAAAGATTCGTAATTTTGTTTAATGTTTAAAACTCCATTCTTTCATAAATTAAAACATACAGAGGGGCGTGATTTACTTAGGTAACCAATACTGGAAATTTATAAGAATGGAAAAATTCTTTTGAATTGATAATAATGTATAACCAAAACTTGGTTAAAAATTACAGATTTTAACTATCAGGAAAATCCGTGTCAATCGCAAAGTGGAATGCATTTAATTTTAGACAATCTCCAAAACTGTTTTCACTTTACGTTATATCAACAAAAGGTAAAAGGAATTAATTTCTACTGCAGTAAATTATGGCACGTATCCAACTTACCCTATTACTTTACATTGAACGCAGTTAATAAACAAAACTTTTAAGAACTTATCTACTTGGGATGAAGCGAAATAAATTTCATCTCCTTCGAAAGTTACGTAACACTTTAGGTAAACAAAATTAAGACATTTTCTGAAGGAAAAACAATTGTATAATGGCTTGAATATGCGTTTAATAAAATAAAAATTGTCAGAAATGGAAAAAATAAATAAATATAAAATAAATAAACTATAAAAAAACAGCAAAACAAAGAACGTGTATATTGGAAAAAACTACACTAAATCATATATAAACGAGAGAAAAAAGCGTATTGTAATCTATCCTTGTTCGTGTTGTGTTTTCCTTCTGTAACTTTACGATGTTAAGCCATTAAATTGCTTGGTAAGTTAGGTTTGAGTAGATTACGATAGGGAAAAATAACAAAAGTTTGTTGAAGTTGACGTGTCCCTTCTTTTTCGTTCCCAACACATATATATATTTGGAAGGCTTTCTAAATTCTAATAAATCAAAAAAATGAGTCGTGAAACATTTAACCATCTGGTTAGGTTAGGTTAGGTTGAACCCGGTTAAGTTAGTTTATTTGAAGTGCGTGTCCAACCAGTCTTAGGACTGATGGCCTTATGATGATGATGATTATTAATTCCAACGTAATTTATTTATTAATTAAAATAACGTTTTCTTAATACCACGTTATAAAGGTAAAAAGTGAAAAAATCGAAAATTGTGTTAAACATTGAACGTCTAGATACATATATCTTAATCTTCAGTCGTTGTTTGAACAGACGTTACGCAAACTTTCCTTTTTATGACGCAATACCTACAACTAAATCCACTGAAAAAAAGTTACTCACTTTAGAATCAGTCCTTTGGGTACAAAACTTAATTTTCTAGAAAAGGAGTCTAATATGCGAATATGCACTAATTGTGTTTAGTGTAATCGAGACTAACAAATACGTATCTAAACTTGACGAATTTATTAACTGTGACTTCAATATTTAAAAGGTTTAACAATCATCATATACCACTGTATAAATCATCATCATAAGGTCGTCAGTCTGGTTGGACACGTACCTCCACCCTTTCCTATCCTGAGCTAATCTTCGCATTTTCCTAAAACTAGAACAGCCCACATTCTTAACTANAAAAAATTAGTTTTATGTGGTTGTCGATGATCATTCACACATATTTAGGACATCAACGTGAGCGAAGGCATGGATAAAACCTAGTATTCTTACAAATCAAACCGTGTATTAATAAGATGTAAGGTATTATTAGGCTAACGATCAAATACGGTATTTCGACGAATGACGAAATAAATTAACAAATCACGACCTATTCAAGACTGCATAACTTCATTTCGTTTTTTGATGACGCTATGATGATGACGATGATAATGATTTAGTGTAATGCACTACTTCATGGGTAAGTTATAGTCGGTTGACGTTGCTCCGATTCTTTCTAGTTATAAACATAAATAAATTGAATTGCGTCTTGCTTTTGAGCGAACAAATTAAAAGGTATCAAAAGATTTGTAGGTGAATTGACAGATTCGCAACGTGTTTTGTACTTAGTTAAACATTTCGAGCAGTAACCAACTTCGGGAAACGATTTAAACATAAGGCGATTTGCTCACGATAAGTTTTACTTAGACCCATCCGGATTATACTCTGAACAAGTTGCAATTTGGTAATATTATTTTAATTAACGATTTTAAGTTTTCACTACTATTAAGTGTAATTTTTTCTGATTCAACAGATAAGACAGTGAATAAAGAATATTTGACTAGTTTATAAATCAAACATGACAATTTATTGTTTCGGTCTTGGACCATTATCAAAACTACCGGCGTTAAGATCAACCATATTTAAAACCGTTAAGGGCATCAATTAATTCTTATCGTTAGCTAAATTAGCTTAGTCAATAGCACATAATTGCGTTCTTTTAACGTAATACCTAATGTGATTTTCAGAAATTATTACATGAGTGATTCATTTGATTATTATTTTTAGATTAATAAACATCGTACAACGTGCCAAAAAGGACAATTAGTATTCTACATTTTTTTCCGTCATGGACCTGTGGATCGATTAGTGTTTTGGGAAGTCAACTTTAAAATTGAATGTTGTTAAATTATTTAAAAAATGAAAACATAAAGAACTTTCATGCAGTAATTTTTCTGATAATCAGGAGTAGTTAATAGTTGGTTAGCAAGAATACTATTTTGTTTTACACAAATAGGTACCTCTTTTTGTTATTACCTATGTTTTACGGCGCTGCATACCGAAAGCACATACAGTTTGACAAATATTTGATACATAATCCGTAGCCTATAAAATATTACGTACGTATATCTCAATTTATTCAACGAAAACGTGATTTTATTCTATCTTTGTGTTTACTCTTATTATCATAACTATATTTGCATTTAAAAGGCTATTTTAAACGCTTACTTTTCAGCGACAAATATTTTTGAATGACACACTGATTATAGTTATTATTTGGTTTTTACCAAAGTTACCGAATTAATATAGATACATGTAACAAACCTTGATAGAAGTAAAGCTAATCATAGCCTATTTCTGGGTAGAAAAAAAAAGTATTTGATACAGTTAATCACAATTTATAGCTCAGTAAACTGATGGGAAACTTAACAAATTGTTGTCAAATAGTACTAAGGATGTAAAAAGTAAAGTATAACAATGAATATAGTTTTGAGTTTTTGTCTTAAGTTTCCGATGACGTTACCTAAGGTCGTGACATTACTGCTGCAGTTAAGAAAAAGGAATATAACAAGGTTTTTGGATACGTGACATACATAATATGAATTTCTTTATGTAAATTTGCTAACCATTGAGCCATAGGTTGTGATAATACCATTAATTACACGTTATCCACTTATAAAAACCCAGTCCAATGTCATTTGTGATTGATGGATTGATTAATATACCTTTATCAGTATGAAAAGTCCGAATCCTATAGGCAGTGCCAACTACAATCGCTAAGCAATATAGAATCAGATTCAGGTAGCAAATTATTTAAAACAGCGTAAATATTCGGAAACGCCAAAAAAATGTTTTAAAACGTACGGCTTTGGTAGCCTTATGTTATTTAATCTTATTATATGAGAAATCCTATCTAATGCATACTTCGTTACATTCTGTAGCGATGTGACCTTCAGTTTGACCGGCGCAAAATAGAAAAGAACAGCACTAGGCCAGAAAGGAAGGAGAAAACTCTCTTAACTGGTGAGGAACTTATAATCCGTACAGTACTGCACGGAAAAATTGACCATTTTATCCACTACAATTTCATTGCTCAAATGTGCTGTTATTGGTACCATTTACTACTGAAAATATCAACCAGATGTTTATTTATATTTGAAGACATATTAAAGGCTTTAACGCTTGTTTTCGACTCNAGTGACAGTTCCGCTAATGGGTTTAAATCGAAACTGTCAGGGGGGTAATGATGTGCTTCAGAAGTTAAAAGCGAGCCGCACAAAAGGGGGGTTCCGACGGATGTACGGCGAGGGTTGGTATCAGGTGAGGCAGACGGCGGTTGACCGCCACAGTGAAACGACGTATAATTCACGTTGTTTTTGAAATAGCCGAGCTGGCTAGTTTTTGGTGTTGGATCGAGGTCCAAGTCTAAAAGACGAATAATAATAATAAAGAGAAAAAGAGTATTAATTATTCATTGATAATTAAGAATACTTACCTTGAATATCGACGTAATATTGCCTGGTACAAGATTAATACGATTCTGGACCCTCAGCCTGGAACTTGGACGAAGGTGGGATTAAAAAGAGACATTTTTGTAGGGTATTTAGTTCAACATTTGTACCTGTAAGTTATATCATTTGCTTTTGTTTTTATGTTTTGGTTTTTACTTGATTTTATTTTGTGTTCCGTAGTTGGTAGTTGCCTTTTATGAATTATATGTTTTATGAGCTTAGAACAACTTGTTTTAATTGCACAAACATAATATTTTTATGTGAAGAACCCCTGCCGACTGAGCTAGGCATAGCAAGGTATACGAATGACTTCCGGGTATCCTTTAAGCTATTCAAAATGTTGAAGAGATGAAAGCATTAATTCCATCCCGTCGTGATTTCCTAACCGAAAGCACTCATCCAGGCCAGTTTAGGCCCAAAATTTACTTAGGATCAAGTTCAATATCAAAACGTTATTTTTCATAAGTCAATTTAAGTTTATACAAGCAGAATAATAGCCCGGACTGTAATTATTGGTTTGTAAATCTCTTTTTGTGTAAATTTCGCATTTTTACTGGAATATAATCAGAATTTCTTTAACGGTCCTCTTAACATGTCTAAATCGATTTCTGTAATGTTTTCCGAATCATTTATGGCAAAAAAGTGTCAGGTAATGCGATTTGGGATTGAAATTTCAAAAGCTGCCATTCGGGCAATCATATTGACAGGCAAATGTTTTTTTAGAAATTTTTATTAAATAAGCTAATAAAATCTAAATATAAAATTCACCACATCATTGTTTAAAAAAAAAGTCTTTATTGCAATACTAAACACATTCAAAATAGATGCTCACGGTACAATATTGTTGTCACATAACTTTTAAAAAATTATCGTCATTTCAAATAATTCTTGGATCTCGTCAGCACGTTGTGACCAGTTCCGACAAAACACAAATCAGCTCTAGCTCCTGCCTTTAGACAGAATTTTGGAATTACTCGAGGGGTAAACTACAGAGAATGTATGGTGTGCTATATTGTAGTTGTGAAGGGGTCAATTGACCTAGCGGAGATTTGCCATTAAAACACCTGTTTTCGCTTTTATTATTGTATATTCAGCACAGTCATTGTCAAGTCAAATAACAACAAACGAACAACAATAAGTCTAAAACATAAATTATTAGGTAGGAGTCACGAATCATTAAAGGAGATTAAGTTAAACGGTCGTACCTTTACTATTCCTTGACTTTCGGAAGGAAACTATTCTCTCTAGGGAGATTTCGGTACAGTTGTAATTGTCAACCCAACGCCAGTCTATGATGTATCCGACGATTCCCGAATCATATGGGTCAATGGTTCACCTCTTCCTCCCGGCTTCGCGAATCTTACTTAATCTCCTTCGCGGACTTCACTTCATCTCTCCTTTCATCTCCTTGCTCTTTATAGGACCCACACAATATTTCTTTTCGTCATCATCACATGGAACTTTTGCAATTTTGTCTTGGAAGTGCTTCCGTGTATAGGTTCGGTGTAGAGGTTTCGCGTTTCGCAAAATCGACTCAATATATCCCGGAACCATAACAAATGCAATTGTGTGTGATGGTTCCGCATTTTGAAGTATGCAGACTCGATTCCGAGAAAATGATAAGTATAATTTTGGAAATTGCGAACACTATGCGACAGTACACCAGCGTTGCCAGGTTCAGTAAATAGAATTATTGC
Source organism: Agrilus planipennis (assembly GCF_000699045.2). Classification (NCBI taxonomy): domain Eukaryota; kingdom Metazoa; phylum Arthropoda; class Insecta; order Coleoptera; family Buprestidae; genus Agrilus; species Agrilus planipennis. The sequence continues at coordinate 177,554 of NW_020438994.1, read as the reverse complement.
ACTCTTTAGGGAAAATTATCGTACTAACATCAAAAATATCGTACGTTATTGCGCATGTGCATCAGAGTAATAGTAATAGTTTAGTAGTGGGAGTATGAATTTGTAAAGAGAGTCTGTGTACACCTGGTGTACTACACCAGTGGTCTTCTCAGTTCTACTATATCATCAATAGATGACCCTATAGAAGCTTTCCTGACAGGCTAATAACTGCGAAGATTAGCGCAAGATAGGAAAGAGTGGAGGTGCGTGTCCAACCAGTCTTAGGACTGACGACGTTATGATGAGGATAGAGATTATTTCCATTAAAAGGATTTCTGGTTTACATTATTAAGCCAGCGATTTACCCCTCAATTACCAAAAACAATATGATAAACACCATCTGAAATTTATTGATACATTTAGTGGAATTTTGCAATCCACGTCTAACAGAATATGAACTATATGAACTTTTTGTTCTGTTTGATTACGTGCCTTAACGTGAGGTTATCAACGCCGTAGATTCAGTTCAACAAGTTAATATCCTTATGGATCATGTTGAATATTTTTGAATTAGAGGTAGTAATATACAGGCTGTTTTTAATAATTCACAAAACGTTGTCTAAAGTCAGGAGACAGAGCTGGTCTGTACTTTGCAATTTTTAATTAACAGTTCCTAACAGAATAGAACTTTACTTGGAGCATTTCAAGTTTGGCGTAGTTATTAAAGAAGCTAATTCACACCATACTGTAAACGTACTGATGGTAACCATCATGTACCTAACAACAAATTTTCCTCATGAACTTAATTAATAGTTGGTATAGATGGAAAATGAATTTTCACATTAATATTTGATATATTAACCACTATTAAATATCAAAATGTTCCATATATATAGTATTAATATAATTCAATATAATTAATTTGACAGATTTGTGACGTTTGAGTACGGTTTGTCGTTGTTGCTATTGTTATCTCTCGTAGCTTAGTGGTTTGAGCATTGATGCGTCAAACCAGAGGTCCCGGGTTCGATTCCCGGCGAAGGGTGTGACAACAGCAATAATTTTTCCTCATTAACTTGAGCTAATTTATAATTCGTATAGATGGAAAATAAATTTTGAAAATAATATTTGAAGTAGTGTTTTGTCGAATTAAGTCGATGTATTATCAAATCACTTGACTATTGTCATTTAATTTATTAATGCCCATTAGAAGATTACCAATGACCGTTCTGTTTACACCTGACTTATTTCTAACTAGCGATCCGCCCCAGCTTCGCACGGGTGCAATGCTGATACTAAACATGTGTACTTTTGTTTTGTTTTGTTAAAATTATCAGTGTTTCCCTAATATATTATGCATGTATTATACATATAAACCTTCCTCTTGAATTACTCTATCCACTAAAAAAAACCGCATCAAAATCCGTTACGTAGATTTAAAGATCTAAGCATACATAGGGACAGACAGCGGGAAAGCGACTTTGTTTTATACTATGTAGTGATGACAATCAAATGAAGGGTATGTTTTTCCATATTAAAAAAGTAAAAAATCGTAATATTTTACTTAAATAGTGCTTACTGTATTAACATAAGTACATGTTAAAAGACAAATTGCAATAACTTCTAACGAAGCGAGTTATGTTGCCACAAAATAAATTGGACGATAAAAAAAATAAAGAGAAAGCAGTAACTCGCAGGGTAAAGCGCAAGCGTTACCTTCATCTCGCAATACTGGGTAATATTAAGAGCGTCAGTTACGCGTCTCCCAAATATCGAATGCATCGCCGCTTAGTTTCTCTTCAAGAGAGCGTTTGAACTTCAACATTTCGGACTTTTAAACTAATAAAACATGTTTATGTTATTACAAAAGTAATTTTCATTATAACACATAGGGTAAGTTAGTTGTGAAAGATTCGTAATTTTGTTTAATGTTTAAAACTCCATTCTTTCATAAATTAAAACATACAGAGGGGCGTGATTTACTTAGGTAACCAATACTGGAAATTTATAAGAATGGAAAAATTCTTTTGAATTGATAATAATGTATAACCAAAACTTGGTTAAAAATTACAGATTTTAACTATCAGGAAAATCCGTGTCAATCGCAAAGTGGAATGCATTTAATTTTAGACAATCTCCAAAACTGTTTTCACTTTACGTTATATCAACAAAAGGTAAAAGGAATTAATTTCTACTGCAGTAAATTATGGCACGTATCCAACTTACCCTATTACTTTACATTGAACGCAGTTAATAAACAAAACTTTTAAGAACTTATCTACTTGGGATGAAGCGAAATAAATTTCATCTCCTTCGAAAGTTACGTAACACTTTAGGTAAACAAAATTAAGACATTTTCTGAAGGAAAAACAATTGTATAATGGCTTGAATATGCGTTTAATAAAATAAAAATTGTCAGAAATGGAAAAAATAAATAAATATAAAATAAATAAACTATAAAAAAACAGCAAAACAAAGAACGTGTATATTGGAAAAAACTACACTAAATCATATATAAACGAGAGAAAAAAGCGTATTGTAATCTATCCTTGTTCGTGTTGTGTTTTCCTTCTGTAACTTTACGATGTTAAGCCATTAAATTGCTTGGTAAGTTAGGTTTGAGTAGATTACGATAGGGAAAAATAACAAAAGTTTGTTGAAGTTGACGTGTCCCTTCTTTTTCGTTCCCAACACATATATATATTTGGAAGGCTTTCTAAATTCTAATAAATCAAAAAAATGAGTCGTGAAACATTTAACCATCTGGTTAGGTTAGGTTAGGTTGAACCCGGTTAAGTTAGTTTATTTATATATATACTTCAAATTTCAAATTTCAAGAAAATCGGTGGTATGACCCTTAATTTAGACAATTATGTTCTGACAGGACTGCTAACCTATCTATTTTCTGTATGTTTTTGTGTTACTCAACTACCTCTCCTCTTTTATTTCCTATAAACGACAGTTCTTAATTTTGATTGTACTAAAATGATACCTTTTCAAATAATCTATTTTATGCAACTCAACAGTAGACAACAACAATTACTAAAGACTAAGTATGTCAATAAAATAGTAAGTAATTCGTATCGTCTAAACAAATAGTTTTCACATTCAAACAAAGGAATCCATTGGAATTTAATAAAAGAAATAGTATTAAATCTCATTTTTTGTGTAGTTAACGTGGAACTTACGATTATTTCTTTTCTTTCTTACAAACGTTCATAGATTCATTACCGATACCAGAATATAGCAAGTACAAATATGTTTCCATCAACAATTAGGCAGTACATAAAAACATAAATACTCTTTCCGAACGGAATAAACTTCGGAAGTACTTAGCTGATAAAAAGACTTGGATAAAATTCTGTTTATTCAAACGTTATTATGATTAGACTTTCGCGTAAGGGATTCGTTGGCTTTTGAGTACAGTCTGATCGTAATTTCAGTTTCTCTGTAATATAGATATAATTTAACGGTCTCCATTGAGCATTTTTCTTCTTTAAGTTGATTGCAGTTTGTTAATACACACCCTAAATTAACGGTTACTAATTTACCAGCCTTTTATTATCTTTGCATTTTGTCATCATCAACCCCTTCAGTAAGGAATTTTCTGAATTTCTTACGACTTAACCATCAGTTCTTTCGGAGTTTTCCCTTGCATTGTTTCTTATTTCTACCTTGTAAATTTTAAACAGTAGCACTTTATGGATAGGTACTTGTGATTTGCACTTTTAGACCGTTTGTTAGATTTCCGACTCACTGCTCACAAAGCAGTGATTAATAAAAGAGCAGTTTTAGAATCGAGCGCTATGCTACACTACATAATCTCCCTTATTATGACATGCTGCACGATCGAGTAATGAACGTCATTGTATATAGTAAAGAAAGTAGGCAATTAGAAAATGCAGTTAAACATTCCGTTAGATTACGTATTGTATTTTAATTTAAGAAATTAATTTAAAAATAAGAACAAAAACACAAAATTCTTCTTGCATAGAAAACACGTTTAAACTTGTGCGAACTATGTAGTAGTGTTGGCTATTTAATATGTTAACTATTATACATATTTCACTCATAGACTTTATATTATAAACAAGATACTTTTTATATTCTGTTTACATTTAGCGCTACATAATATTAAACCTCACAAATGCCCTAGTAAGACGATGCAGGGTCCTAAGTTATTGAAACATTAAAACATTGCAAAGCTATGGAAACAAAAGTTGTGTACCTAATAGCGAAAATAGAAATGCTGAAGGTTTGGAAAAGATGGTTTAATCTATTGCTATTCTGAATTATGTATATTAATGAAATATGTTATATGAAACTTTTACAAATGCGCATGATTAGTTTGAACTTTTTAAATTGAAATTGATTATATTATTGTAATTTATAAATCTTGTATCATATGGAAAAGAGAGTAAAGTTATAACTGTTGAAATTTATTAACTTTCTATTTACGGGGACCTTTTTGTAATGGATCCGAAATATGAAAATCATAGTTTTCAACGTATTTTACAATTTGAAGGTCACAGTAGCATTGCTAGATAATTTGGAAATGAAGTATGAGTAGTAATAGTATTAATCTGAATAACAATTCATAACATTCGACCTTTTGTTTAAAAGCTGAAAAAATAGGAATTTTTTGAAAAATATTTTTTTACTGTTTTATACTGGAAAGTTGAATTTCACAGAACACTGTTCGTACCCTTGCTTGCTATTGTACCGATTGTGAAACCCTTCTATTTCAATCGAATGTAAATAGTACTCAGCTCATGCATCTTAAATTTACGTTAACAAATGAACACTACATATCTCCTCAAAGGCTAAATTAAAAATATAAGCTTTGAGTACACCTTTTTACTGGAATGCCGACCAATTTATATAATAGATGTTACATAATTGTGAAAATAGGATTAGATTTGTCCTGAGTTGCAGAAATTCAAAATTCAAGCTATGCCACTGCGTAACTATTTGAAAACGCCAAATTTTGCAGATTGTCTTCGACATACGTTATATTTCCTTTAGCCATATAACAAGTACTAGCAGTTCTTTGTTTGATTATTAATTTGCTGTGTAACGAGTAAGTTTAGTAAAATCATTTTTCAACACGCTGCTACCACTGTAAGCGTTGCAATAGATAGGGAGCGCGTAGCCCATCAGATTCACGCTCGAAGATTTTGGACACTTGGCCAGATGGCCCCGTCCATTGTAAATTCTCCTTAGTAAATTTAATTAGTTAGGTAGATTTTCCTTTACTGTAGACATATATCGAATCACTTTATTAGTTCAGTTGAATTTAGCCTATAGGTAGAAAGTTTTACACTACAAATAGCGCTAATTTAGTTACATGTTAATTATTGCATAAATTCACTGTTATAACAATATTTTACGGTGTGAAAATACTCATAAAAAAAAAGTTACGCCGTGAATTTACTGCTGCTGTATGAAATCATTTTACTTTTTTTTAGTACAAAATTATATTAAAACGCAAAAATACAACATAACCTTCCAATAAAAAAACCTATTGGAATCACGTTATTACACAAGGAAAAAAATTTAATTTAAGTCATTCTTAGAGGAGAGCAATAAGACATTTTAAAAATGTTATAGTAGGATTTATTACTTACAGTGAAATAAGGGTAATTTGAATATATGAATAAAAGTACTGGATCATGCAAAATAGCAAAAACTGCTTTTAGAGTCTTTTTCTCTATTGGCCTTTTTACGGGGGTTTAAGCTTCAAAAAACTATAGGCTTAAGTCTGTAACAGATTTTGATAGCTACCTACTTCAAACGAATCTATTACTAAATAAAAAGTAATGTAAAAAGGTAAACGCATGTAATTTATATCAAAACACTACACGTAAACGTAAAAAGAGTATATTTATATATATATACATATACAGGGTGAGCAAATTCCGACGTTTGTATAAGACAACCGGTAACTATTAGAGATAGAAAACAATTAATGGCAGCTTTCTTATTCTTTTCTTAAGACGAATTTATTGGGGATTTCAAAAACTATCGTCTTTTGTTTTCGAGTTATAAATAAAAACTGAAAATTTTAAGTTTTGACAACATACCTCGGTTATTTGTAACATTAGAAAGGAGTTGTACTACACAAACGTCGAAATTTGTCCACATAAATATTACTGTAAATATGTAAATAAATCGTAACATAAAATTTTTCTTCTTCCGTAACTGTAAGCACCAAACCTAAACATAAACAACGAAAGTATTTTACCGAAATTATCTAAATATGTTGCATGAAAAATTCAATGAAGCTATTCCTACAAAAACAAATGAAAACGTTATTAAACACATTCCATATCTTCTAATACATTAAACACTATCAATCGTGTGATTGTTCTCTTGAAAAGAACTTTGACTTGAGTTACAACTACTATAATAGTCAGTACCATGCACTTGTATAATTATAAAGGTAATGTAAAATTTAAGAGACTGTAGGGTAAAGTGCTGCTGACCTAATGAAGGTCTAAAGGACGTCGTCTGTTGGAGTTGGAGTTTTAGACCCGAAAAAAAAACAGCTCCAGTTCACCAAACAGACCACTCGGAAACATGTTTATTTGTTTTATACAGCATTCTTTTAATTTTCGTCTGTGTTTTTTTGACGTGACAACGTCTTATAATTCGATGGAGGCCGGCTGCACGCACGAAAAAACATGACTCATGCGGCGTTACCTCGCTCTGAGGCGTTCCATTTAAGGCTTGAAGTGCAAGCGAGAGCGCAGAACGAGCGACAAAGAGGCACAATCGGCCACCGCGTTCGGCAGCGTTCGACATCTGTCTCTCTCCTACTTGAGTGAGCGATGCGTCCGCGTGGACAGCTGCTATACAATAATACATTTCCATTTACCTCCTTCTCTATATCCATACAAAATATCCATCAAACAAAATTAAAATTTTCTTTTAAAAATTAAACCATTCCATCAGTATTTTCTTATGACGTTGTCACGTTCAACTATCGTCAGTAAACCGACTTTACAGACAACCGATTTTTTTTGAAGTGAAACTTCTTTACGCAAGGTGGGAGTAAGTTCATTTCATGCGAGTAGCTATGTAACGAAATCGTGCAACGGTTGTCCCCCCTCTACTATGCCACGTAATCGAGTTCGTAGTGGGGATCGCTTAAGCTGTGAGCACGCTTCAATGCAACGTTCGTTACAGGCAACTCCAGCATGTATAGTGTAAAATTTAAATTCATAGTGTACAAATAATACCATTAAATCAATTCCTTAACCCCTATCCTGGCATGTTTGTGTGTTTGAAGAAGTTTCATTTCAATAGCGTGTTGTATAATTATACGTTGTATTTTTTTTAGTGGACCTATTAGGTACAGGTATTGCTTCATAAAAAATACCTTACTTACCGCTCGCTCAAATGATAGATAATAACTTTTGTCGCTAAAGATTGACTTAGATGCAGAAGTTTAAGATTTTTTGACATTTTACCTTCGTTAGGTGGTGTTCTTTATTTTTTCATGAATAAATTACCGTGGAGTATTTTAATGATAACAATGTACATAGGCAACAAACAAAGTTTAATTAATATTTTAAATGAATTTTTGAAATAGTTTATTGTATATTAACGGAGTCATTAAGTGACTGTTAAAAGCTAGTTGGATTTTCATTCAATATCAACTCCTTCATCGATATTGATGTCTTTCTGGTAATGTCCGGAAATTCAACATTGATTGTATTTTACGGATACGAAATAACTCGGAAGAAACAGCTGAGCTGAAGTATTTATTGCCTTGGGTTGTTTATGAGATACTTCTATCAAAACATTGCAATATTTTCGCTGACACAATTAGCTCCTATGCTGCTGATGCCACTAAACAGCACGACTTTGGACGTACTACCAACTAGACCAATGAATATCATGAGAAAGAGTTACCCCATTCCATTTGATTAGTAAGTCCTTCAGCCAAACATTGTTTGAGAGAACTGCTTGTTGATGAACAAAAGGATATCAAAGAAATTGTAGTTGTAGAAAATTAGGTATAAGCTATTTCATGTTATGTAATATGTGAGTAGGTAGGCACCCTATCATTTGCGATAAAAGATGTAGTGCCAGATATTACTCTAGATTCTAAAAGATATCGATATCGATGACCAATTTGACATTGAATGAAAATCCTATTAACTTTTAATTGTCTAATAGATTTATCAATTATCAACTGTAGGGATAGATGTGCAAGGGCAAAAGATTAGTATGCTTAGATTTGCAGATGATATAGCAGTATTAGCATCTAGCAAGAAGGACCTAGAGATAGCTTTAAATAAAATGGAAGCGGTACTGACAGATCAGTACTGAATGAAAATAAATAAAAGTAAAACTAAAATACTGATATGCAAGGGAAGAAAAAGTAGGGAAAGAGCGAATATAAAGATAGGAGACGAAAAATTAGAAGA
>NW_020438994.1:160352-167899 GCF_000699045.2 Agrilus planipennis | reverse complement strand
CTTTAACAACCTTTTTCGAATTTCTAAATTAACCGTTCGCGAGCATAGAAGTGACTTCTTTTTATTAAAGGCGACACGACCCTGCGCTATCCTCTGCTTTATATCCCTACTACTCCTTCCGTCCTGACTTACCTGACTTCCTAGATATCTAAAATGTAAAAGCCACTTCAAATTTTTCGTCTCCTATCTTTATATTCGCTCTTTCTCTAATTTTTCTACTCTTGCATACTAGTATTTTAGTACTTTTATTTGCTGTCTGTTGCTCTTTATACAAACTAAGTATCACTCTTCTATCTTTGTAACTCATCCCTACATTTTTAAGTATATTTAACATCTTGTCCCTTTTAACATTGTCAAAAGCTTAAATAACATATAAGAATAAAATAATGTACCTAATATGTTTATATACTTACTTATATACCATGCATATCTTTTATTCCATACTGAGGACACAAATTGTAAAATTAAAAAAAGTGGAGTGAATATTCAGAATGAACAGTTATTATTATTTTTAATAGTAAATATAATACGGTAGTGATTTTAGGTTTTCGCCTATAGAGTAAGGGAATATCAGATCAAGGTCAGATTAAGAACATCTCATGCTTCCTTCGAAAGTATTTCGAGGCACTGGAAATTACGAAAGCTCCAAACAACATAAGCCGGGATAATGGATACAAGACCAACCCGATTTATCAGACCCTCTTATTTCTACGTTTGATTGATCAATGAAAAAACCGATGAAAAAACGCAAAAAGCATAGTACACGACACTACACGCTGAGTGACACCCACATCTGCGAATGTGTGCGCCGTTGTCTAGTAGTTTATAGGTCATTGTTTAATATTCGAGGGACACCAATTTGATTTTGTGTTCACCTATCCTGATCCAAGGTTGTCTGTGGTTTCCTTGGGTCATTTAGGCAAATACAGCGGTAATAATAATCCACAGTTAACCTTTTACTTTCCTTCTGTCTTCATTCTATCCATATTATTTAATTCTGCTTAAGGGCTAACCTCTCATTCGCATATCAAAGATAGTCATGATACTATTTTATTTACTTTACTATTGTTTAAATAGAAAAGGCATTATTTTAACTTTATTACTCATTAGTACAGAAAAGCAATTAACTATTATTATTAAAATATTTTTATAATGGTATATTGTACTTCAAAAAAGGTAGGTTGACAGCTGCTTTGAGAGCCTATTTACTTGGAACGCTTCTTGAAGGTGACGATAAATATGTGTCGACCATGTGACTTACACCTCCAAATCGCTTGGCGAATCTTTTCTGTTTGGCATATTCTGTGAGCAAATTAGCAATAGTGTGATTTTTGGTTTTCAGATTAGGTTTCTGTACACCTTAAGTAGTTTCTGTTTTATATTATTGATGAGAAAGTCACTAAAGAATTTACCCTTTTAACAAGGGTCTAAATAAGTTGTAATTTAAAACAACATCTGTTGTCGTTTTCGGAAAGATGATTTAATTCTCGCAAAAATGGCGATTGTGCTAGATTATTCCCCCCTACCAGCTGGTTCAGAATTTTAATCTCGTCATGTAATTTACTTAATGCTCATCGGATGTACGCATTTTTTGCGCGTTCATTTGTTTGTGGTACTCTACAAAGGCTTTAATACTCTCACTATTTCTTGAATCAAATAACATTTTTCAGCATCAAGCTGTTCTGTAATAATTATTGACTCGATAAAGCCATAAAAGATCCTTAATACAATGAACTCTTTCCAATATATAATAAATGGAAATCCAGCGTGCCAGTGAATACTTTTTTAAAACTCATTGAACCGAACTTCTGATTCTTGCTTTGCCAATGTATGATGGTTGAAATGCCCTTAAAAGTACTTTTTTTCTCACTCTTCAAACATGCCGAAAAATTGCCGAAAGGTAATCTTCACAATATCTTATTATAGATATTTAAGGATAATAAAAATACTTCTGACGAAGAGTCTGGTCAAACATCGATATGAAGGAAAATTTTTCGAAATCCTTCAACGTAGTCTTTATTTTCGATGAAACATTGCTGTAAAATTTGTTGCAAATATGTTCCGTAACATATTTACTACTTTTTAGAATATAATTTGAAACAACATGATTCAGCAATCGTCGAAATTCTTATTGGTACCTAATGAAAAGGAAACTTGGATAAAGCTGTCATTTATGCAATTAAATGGTTAATTTTAATGGGCTTGGAACTTATTTATATAATCCCACATTTTGAGTGAGATTATTAAAATATGTTCATTTAAATTTTCTTTTCATGTTCCCTGATGAATATTTTCATCGGCACTCTTCTTAGCGGAGTCATTTTTTAGTGATAAACCATATTGTTGTGGATATTTTCGTTGAAGGTAGCTTTTCAAAAGAATACTACCCTTCTACAGATTTTTAATTTGTAAGTACATACTGTAATGTTCGTGGGTTTAACAAAATTAACTTCTTAGACTGATAACAACAAAAACTATTTATTTACACTAATTATTAAAGAACTTAAAAACACTTTTAAGGCAAGTGAATTAGGGCCCTGTTTTCCGAGATACCCGAGATTATTATGGAAACTGTGCCGTTTCAATTTTCAGTTGGAGTAGAGAAAATTTGTTGGTCTCATAAAAAATACAGTTTTTTAGCTTTAAGGAAAACGAAATTGAGAAAACAATATTTTCCATTAGTTATGTATGTATGTATATATGTATGTAGGAGTAAAAAGAGTAGAGGTAGNAAATACGGCGCACATGAAGAAAGGCGCCCGCGGCTAGTCGGCGAATAGATAAGCCGTTCACGCACACATGTACCCGATCGCACACAAACACACTCGTGCTCGCTACAATACATAAACTCACAATCAGTACTATTATATCCAACTAAAAAGTAGCAAAATTTCTAAATCTAAAATACTTTTCCTTTCAAGTTTTTAAATCTATCCATAATTATAAATACACAAACATTATATATAATATTATATAATCAGCCTTACGATAAAAAGTAATATCTTCTGTATGGGTACAGATATCTACCAGCAATTCATTTATTTTTAATTTTACTAAATCTCTTTTAATAAATAACCGTAGGGTCTAAAGTTAACTTAAGATTGCACATGTGGGAAACGATAGCGAATTCTGCAGATCTTTATGCTAATATTGAGAGCTTGCATACAAATATATTTAACCTCATTTTAGTACTGATTTTACCCAAGAATATCTCTCTTTACTGGCGGCGTACCTATCTCTTAGCAATTTAAAGTATGCCTTCCCGGAAACATTCTGAATGAGTTAAGAATGTTTTAGAAATATCTTAAACTTCATCTTTTCATACTTGAAGGTAGAATTGGTCAGTCTAAGGGACTGATGAGATTTAAAGACATCGAAATTACCATATTAGTCTGATGGCTTTGACAGAATACTGGCTTTATGAACTTTGTTGAGCACACGGTCTACCACGTAGGGTTAGCGTAACAAGTAGATAATCCTTATGGTCCTTGTTAAACATTTATAATTTATTAAATGTAGCAATATACTACAGAAGGTGTTCATTACGCTGTTTTAATAATTCATAAAACGCTATCTTAAGGCAGCTAGTAGAGTAGGTCTGTGTTCTGTCTAAACTATCTGCAACGCACTGATGAAGTCCAATGAGATCGAAATCGCGATCTGTGTCTAATGGTTACGACAGAATACTGACCACCACTTAGTTCTATTTGGTTACGTGACCTACCACGTAGGGTTAGCGGCGCCGTGGATTTAGTTCGACAAGTATATATCCTTATGGTCCTTGTTGAAATTTTCTTATTTTGTTTTCTATTACTTTTTTAAAAAAAAATTTTGTTATTTGTATTTATTCCCAATAAACTTGGCAATACGCTATAGATTACATGATAAACACTATTTGTAGTATTTCAAGTTCTTGTTTGGACAAAAGGTACGCGCAATAAATTATGGAAAATGGCGTAAATGGTAATTGTGTATACGAGTTGACCGTAAGGTAGAGGGGAAGTCCAGGAGAGTAGTAATCGTATTGTATAAAACAAAAATGTCTTTATGTGGTAACGGAGGGGTGAAAGCACGATGGGTAGAATAAAATATAGAACCTTATGCTAGATCTTTTCTTTTCTGTGAGAAGAGGGAGAGGCCATTCTTCCACCATAACCTAACATTTTCTATTTTTTTTAGGAGGGAGGGGTGGAACTGTTATCCATCATAACCTAACCTTTTCTCCTTGGTGCATATGTAGAGTGATTCTGCACAATTACATTTTGGCAGCAAGTGGCCCGGAAGAACATCCTGAACTATAAATAACTGGAGATGGAAGCCTCCCAGAACAAAATTACACTAGATGTTTTTTGTTCCTCGTTAACTTTCCTAGGAGAAGGTGCCAGCAAGAATAAAAAAATTTTAATTTGTTTATTAAAAAATATGTCAAAAAATCAATGAAGGAATTTGGTCAAAATCGGTAAAGTATCTTTTGCATAATTTAATTTGCAACTAAATAAATTTTGAAAATTCAATTTAACTCCAGTGCCACAAAATCGACCTGATATCGTTTGTGATTTTGGTACGTATTCGCCAAGACCCATATTTTCTTTAACGTCTTTTTACTGTATTTTAGAAATCCATGATAACGAAAAAAAAAAATTTTTCTCAGCTTCTACTCCACGTATCAATACTCTAAAACTTTGAATTGTGCACGTCAAGCAATTGCACGTTACGAAGCAAGCGCGTTTCATCCGATTTTGCTTGGTCGGGATGGTATTATGACAAAGAAAAATTAATGGTGGTAACTATTGTTTTTTCATTTCAAGCGAAAGTATTATATAATATGACTGAATGTCAAAATCAGTAAAAAGTTTTAAGAAATGTAAAAAAAAATTAATTGTTAACTATAACATGGGTGTTGGCGAATACGCAAAAAATTCAGGAAACATATCAGGTCGATTTTCTGGCACTGGCATTAATTTGAATTTTAAAAATTTGTTTAGTTGCAAATTACATTATTCAAAAATTATTTCACCGATCTTAATCAAATCTTTTTAGTTAGTTACACATACCTTGAACAACATTATACCATATTTTCATGGTAAACAGCCAACTACTTCATTGATTTTCAGCGCATTGAATTAGAGGTGCGTTTTTGATAGTTTTTGCCTATTTTTTAAGAAATTAAATTTTTTTTAATCTTAGTATCGCCTTCTCGTAGGAAACATAATGAGGAACAAAAAACGTCGAGTGGAGTTTTCTTCTAGGAGGCTTCCATCTCGAGTTATTTATAAAAAGATGTCGAAACAAAGGCATTTTTCGGTAAATTTTACTTCCAACCGAAAGAATCACTGCTTATTGTAAACAATTACCAAAGATATTTTAATGGCTCGGTTGTTCCAGTATACTGGCTAGGTATTCACATTATTTGCGTTCCAGTTAATCAATTAACTGACATTTACTTTTTAATACCTGTGCAGTCGTGAGATAAAAAATTATCCGGAGACCACTCGGAAGTTGCGTTTCTGAACTCCCGTTCTATTAGAATGTTTATAAATAAAACTAGTAGCGAATTTTATTTATGTGTTTAATAAGAAGATTTTCTTACATACTAACTAACAATTAAATTTACTTAAAACTAGAGAACAACTAACAAACGGGGTGGAGTCTAAATGAAACATATCAGAGTGGTGGATAAATGTAGGAATTTCCTGAATGTCGTCATAGACGAGAGGGTATTGAGTTCAACCTGATACAGAAAACTTCTGAAAACAAGTATGAAAGAGCTAACAATGAGCCAAGGACAGAAAAACCTCATTTATGCTACCAGGAATTATTTGAATTCCTTACGTACATTTTGTCTGTGTGACAAATAGAATATTCACGAAATATTGTAAAACCAAATAATAAAAGAAAGGAATTTATGACCTAAACAGTTTAAGAAATAAAATACAACAAATGGCGTGGTGTGCGCCATCTGTAGTACGATGCTACATTTGAGGATTACATATGCTCCAACAAGGTCCATTTAAATATATGGATATATATCTACTTGTTGAAACGAATCCCGGCGTAGCTCACCTCAACGTGATAGGCACGTTACCATAATCGAACAAAATAATTCGAAGTGGTCTGTATTCTGTCGAAACTGCCAGACGCGGATCGCGATTTCGATCTTTTTGGATCTCATCAGCGCGTCGCAGGCAGCTCCGACAGAACACAGACCAACCTTTACCTGCTGTCTGGCAGTTTCGACAGAATACAGACCATTTCGAATTATTTTGTTAGTTTAAGAAATGTTTGAAGAAATGTTATAAAGTTGAATTGAACAAAGGAACAAAGAAATTTGAAATGTAATGAGAGTAAATAATAAACTAGATCAAACGGCAAAGTTTTTGAATAAAAGTAATTTTAAAAATATAGATAATTATTAGCACTAAGCAATACCCATTTATTATTCCAGTTTCTTTGTGGTTATTTTTCATTTTAAAAGCGTAAACTAGAAAACATAATAGACAGGGAAAATAACAAAAATGAAGATACTGTAACGAGGATTTTTTGCGTGAGCCAAAATGTATTTGTTCACACTATAATGGAGCAATATTTTTGTTAAAATACGTAATGACGGTACCCTCCTTCTAAAATCTAAATAAATAATGCAGAATTAACAAAAGACTTAAAATTAGTACTAATTAAGATAAAACAAAATAAATGATAAGAAAATCGAATTCTTTAAGAACGAAGGGAATTTATTATTGACCTTAAACAGAAAATTTCCAGCTTAAAAGGAAATTTGAGGACCCAACGAAGACGACAGAAGGAAATTAAAATAACCCTCGACAAATAATTCGAGAGGAAGAATATTTTATTATATAGACTTAGGGAGATCAAGATTTCCTTATAAATTGTAATAAGAGGGTGGAAAAATTAATTCGCTATGACAACAGCTTATGGACTTAAAAATTAACATTGAAGTTGTTTTAATATCTGATTTCTATTAAATAAAGGTTCCATGCGAAATATTTGGAGACTTATTTGACCTTTTTGGTAAATTTACTTACAAACACCCACAAAAAGGTAAGACACCTTGGCAACATCTAACTGCTGGTGTGGAAATTTGCTTTAATAAGATAACAATTATACAGATGATGCTCATTTACCGACTAATTTTTAATAAAGTACCTACATGTTATTTTTTTTATGTTCGTACATTTAGTTAGTGTTACCTGTAATATAGGTACTTATTTAACTAATTTATTTAGTGTAAACGTTATGTGTAGTAGTTGTAACTTTACATTCTCCATCCATGCAACTGGAGAGTTTTTATCGCACTATGCTGTTCGGTAGACACTGTGTTGCCAATTCACTTACAGGATCGGCTTTGGATTGTAAATTATTATTTTTTTTTTAATTTTTGGTAAAGGTCTAGGTGATGGCCCCCACCCCCGAAGGGGTGGAGGTGGGGGGGATCGAAAGAGGAGGTCTCCCCCACCACTGTACCATAAAAATATCGTGGCGGTCTCACCCCCATAAAAAGTTATGGGGGTTCGAAGTTAATAAATATG
>NW_020438994.1:151333-159475 GCF_000699045.2 Agrilus planipennis | reverse complement strand
GTCGAAAACAAGCGTTAAAGCCTTTAATATGTCTTCAAATATAAATAAACATCTCGTTGATATTTTCAGCAGTAAATGGTACCAATAACAGCACATTTGAGCAATGCAATTGTAGTGAATAAAATGGTCAATTTTTCCGTGCAGTACTGTACGGATTATACACTCCTTACCGGTTAAGAGTTTGGCCGAGAGTTGTCTCCTTCCTTTTCTGGCCTAGTGCTGTTCTTTTCTACTTTGCGCCGGTCAAACTGAAGGTCACATCGCATACAGAAAGTAAACGAAGTATAATTTCAAAATGCGTCGACTTATCAGTCTTTGAATACGTATATGTAATAATTTAATGTTTGCGTAGATCGAAAATACATATTATACTTTTGGGTTTATGTGTTCATAACTTTTGTGCGCTGCTTATGCACCAGTGTATTGCAAATTAAAAGGAAACTATACTAATAGAATATAACAGCTTACATCAAAAACTAATAATAATTACACATAACACGACACAACGAAAAATATATACAATCAAAGAAAGTTCAAGAGACACAAAAAAAAAACAAACGATATAACAATAAAAGAAGTATAAAAACATTCAATTCGCAAAAGAAAGGCTAGAGTTAAATTTATCATCATAAGATCGTCGGTTCTAAGACTGGTTGGACACGCACCTCCACTCTTTCCTATCGTGAGCTAATCTTCGCATGTCCCTAAAACAACAACAACCCATATTCTTAACTATTTGCGAACAGTAATCTAATCTAGTCTAGTCTACTTCTACCCCTCCTAACATCCGTGTCTACCTTTAATATGTCTCTGACTAGACCTTCATGCCTGAAAACCTTCTCTATTCACGATATCCTCATCATCCGCCTGTAACACCACATTTCGAACGCTTTTAATCTTTTATTTTCCGCCGCGGCAACTGTCCGTGTTTCGCACCCGTACAGCGCCGTGCTCCAAACATACACCTTTAACAATCCTTTTCGAATTTATAAATTAACCGTTCGCGAGCATAGAAAATCTTAAATCACACATCGTTTTTAAGATATTTCAATTATCTTCAAAACCTGACAGAACTAGAAGGGCGTCTTAATGATTTGTTCGCCGAGTTTGTCTTATTTTGAATACGAAGATTTGATAAATGGCAGCAACAGCTAAAATTTCAATTTATGATTACGCAAACGGATATACAATGGATTTGTGAAATTGAAGTAGGTAGCATCAACGTCAGAACCTTGTATTTGTGTATCGAATTTTCTTTATTTTTTCATTACCTTATATATCCAACGAAAACTTTCTTGTTTACAAGTTGTTAAAGTTGTTGGAGAGGAAGTTAATATCAAAAAGACCTTAAAGGTTTTTACTTTTTAAAGTATAGATAATAACACAATAAAGTATACATATATTTTAGAATAACAAATTCCTTCTTGCCTGTTCTCTAGCAAAAATATTAAATATTCATTGTATTCAATGTTAGCATTAAATGGACCAACCAATATTTTGTTTCAATTTAATTTGTGATTGAACCGGAGATTCTGCTCTCCATATTGTTTATAGTGTTGTTTTAGTGCATAAGCACACGATCAGTTGAGAGCTGATAATTAGTGTTGGTGCTTCAGTCAAATTCTATTTGAGGCGTTGCAAATGAGAATTTGTTTCATTTTGTTTATTATGCGGTAAAGCAATTGTAATGTGGAATTGGGAGTTCTAGTAATTTATTTATGCGAACACTTGTAGAACATTAAATACAAGTTTTTCCAACATTCTTTCTGTTAATTTACTGACATAGTATACTAGTACATTAAACAGAAGTTGAGAAAGTGAATTTGTGCACGAACTGAACAAATGTAGCGTTCGCACGGAAACAAGTGAGGAGAATGCTGTTTGCCGAAACCTCACGGGCCTTCGTGTAAATGCATCGTAATTAGACTCTGCCGGCTGTCAACAGAGGCAAGACTACTGAACAGGGAGTGACTGAAATAAGTGCGGAACTTGCATGAGATGGTAGGACACTATAAAATAAGAAAATTAAGTAAAATTTGTAGGTTTGAATGTTCATCGTTTTCAAGGAAAATGTATTTGAAAGACAGATTAGTATAAATCTCGCAGAGAAATACAACAACGTGTCCTCGCATTTAATCGTCTGGTAATTAGCAGTATCAGTTATTAGCACTAGGTCAGTGTATCACTGTAGAACAGTTGTTATCATTACTGTGAGCGACATAATATCTTCTCTCAACACCAGTGGCTGATTTGTTATTGTTTGCTTTCGGAAATTGTCATTATAAGAAGCCATTCGGCAAGGTAGAGAGGATGGAAACTGCTACACAAACTTATTCGAGTTACGGTTGTACAGACATTTTCATATTTTTATTTCTTTGATTTCACAGATAAATTCCAAAGTAATACATCCGAAATAGCACCGAACGTTGACTCCTTTCATGAGACAGTGTGGCAACTCTTAAAGAAACAATTGCTGGATTTTTACTGTTTACAGCAAGTGAATTTACTGCAGCAAACTGATTTTCAACCGCGAATGGATTTTAATAGTTTCGACAGACAAGTGCTTTAGTTGCCAATATTTCCCGTAGAGTGATGTTTACATCGTTAATAATTCGTATCTACCTCTGCAGGACTTGTTTGTATGGATTTGTATGAAACAGCGCGTGCATGAAAAACCAGTGCACAATATTTGTTGCCTTAGATTCCTATTCCCAGGTGGTTAGAAAATCAAATTATGTTATAATTAAATAGAAAATTAAAAGATCCTGTGAAGTTGTGACTAGCTTTGGCGAATTCAATTCTTTAAGGTGTAAGTTAACATAATAATTGTAAACAGCCCTGATTTTTATGTTACGTAAGGCAGTTCTTAATTTCTCACAACTACTTACTCAAAATTACAAAATGTTTCGCCGTTTCCCTGGTTGAGGTGAAAATATGCATTGTCATTAAAAAAGATGTCTTGACCTTTGAATGTCAATTTTAAGGTCAAACTCAAAGCCACCATCGATTTCCCCTTTAAAACATATAATTATTGTCAAAAAGTTATTTCGAATTACGGGATCTAATAATAATATTTCGGATATTTGGTTATTCCTAACTGCTCAAAACGTCAACTTGAAAGATTAAAACAAAATTCTAGTTCAACGACCCTTCTGGTTGTAGAATTTTCCGCCCTTTCCGTTGCTGGAGTCAAAAATAGATATTCTACAATTTTGAAGGTCAAAGTCATAGTCACACTCAAGGTCGCCAGCTAATTTTCCCTTTGAAGGTATACAAATTTTGTCTGAAATTTCTTCCAAAATCAAATCAAAATATTTTATTGTTCCAACATAAATGACACCCTGTTTAAAACCTACACAATTTAGAGAAAATTATTATATGAGTAAAATTAATCAAATAAACTATCTAATACCATGAAAGATTTGGATAAAATATAGTATATATTACATAAGTGACAACAATAACCATTTTATTTATGAGTCACAATTTTACTAAACTTTTACATCTTTGACTTCATTGAATGTTATTATTTCCACTTTTGAATACATAAAATCCAAGAAAGTAAATAAGTTGACCACATTTTTCCAGAAATATTCTAGAAGTATTACTACATTATGTAGCAATAGTTACATTCAAAAATACTTAATATCGTTACTGCAGTTTTTTCAGTCATTTTTTTCGAAAGAGATGAAAAAAGAGCTGATAATGAAATGCCGCTTGTCGAATATGAACGACTCGTAAACAACAAAACCAATTTTAGTTGTCAACGTTGATTCCGTCGTCCTTTTAACGATTTCTGCTTTACTACTTCGCAATATTTAACAACACAGGCATTTTGCTACAAGGTTGATATGTGGATAGATAAGCAGCTGCGAAGAATCCATCGAACGAGCTGCAAATCACTTTTCTTTATGTAGAGATATAAGGGCTCGAAACAAACCTTTTCGGTTAACCTTTATCAACGATTGTTTTACACAGTTCTTATCCAGACTTGGCTAAAAAAATTTAATCAGCACTTCGACGTGTTATATCAGAAATCTCGTCCACATATGTATTTCTAAAACCGAATATATTCATATCGCATAGTTTTACATGTATATACAAAAAGCATATAGATCAATAAGAATGACTCCATTTTAAAATAGAAACCAGCTTTTCATTGCTTACGTCCAATGCGTATTTTAAATAGAAAATGTGTAACTTTTCAAATTTAGAGAGCAGCACTGAGACCTCTATACGTAAAAGAGTGATGTATAATGATCCCTTAAGGTAAAATAATCCCACCGTATATCGAACAAATTGCTAACATCGTCGGTGATGTAACAATTGAACATTGTTGTAATATGGTATTGTCACGTATATAAACTCCTTCTCGCACTATTGTTACTTTTGTTTAAGTATTTTCCTGTCTAATTAAAAGTTCTATTATTAATCAGTTATCAATTCACCACTATGAACACTTTGACACTTCTTCGCTTCTCCTTCTTCATCGATTTGTATTGCCTCGAACTCTTTGACCCGTACTAACTTAACTAGTTTTTCTTTTGTTTAGTTTTTCCTCGGAGTGGGGATATCTTTAAAAGATACCCCCTAAATAGGTGTAGTGTCGGATGTACCGAAATGTCTACCAACTAAAACCCCTCCTCGAGTAGGGAAATCAACCCGGAGGTTGTACATCCCAGGGATGGTTCAATGGGAAAAGGTTGGGAACGGGAAGGGGAATGAGTATGGGAAAGAAGGGATTGGACGAAAAGGGTAATAAAATGGGAATCGATGACCTAACTCGGATGAGTTGGGTGGGCGAGAAATGAACGGAAAAGAAGAAGGTCAGAATAGAAAGTGGCGGGGCCTTCTGAGACGGTCGTTTGGTTTAGCGGCGAAATCAGGAAATATTGGGATGGACGGGTTTGGGTGATCTGACACTTTCTTTCAGAATTTGGGTATTTCTGATGAATCAGGGATAGTTGAGTGCGGAACGATGAATCTGCATTTAAGTGCCTTGAAGTATTTGTAGGCGGTGGGAATTGGTACAGCCCCAAATGGAGATGGCATAGGAGCAAATTCTTCTGGTAATTGCATTGAACGCACGGATTTTTGTTTCATGGTAGATGGAGCTGTTTTGGAAGGGATTGAGGGAAATAAAGGCGGCTAGGGACTTGGCATGGGCGGCAAGGATGTGTTCTGTGGAAGACAACGCTGAGGTGAGTTTGTTAACGGTGAGGGCGAAAGGTTTTCGGGTACTACAGGAGAAGAAAATTGTTTCCGACTTGACCTCGTTAATGAAACGTTTCCACCTTCGGTACCAATTTAGGAGCAGGGGCAGAAACTTCTTAATTTTTGCAAAGCATTGGAGAATGGTTTGGCGGAGTTGATGAGGGCGATGTCATCGGCGTAGAGTGCTGTGGCGGTCGAGGGATGAGACAGCATGTCTGCGCAGAATAGTTGAACAGAAGAGGTGACAGCTTGGAGCCTTAAGGAACGAAGGGTTCTGTCAGAGAGGATGTATCGGATAACCCCGATTAGGAAATGTGGGGTATTGAGGGAGAAAAGTTTAGTGGTGAAACCTTCGTTGCAAACTTGATCGAAGGCTTGCTGGATGTCGAGCAGAAGCATGGAAGTGTGATGGCACTTGCTTAGGTTTTCAGAAATGTGTTCAGAAACACGCAGAATTTGATGGCCGGTGTCGTGCTGTCTGGGGAAACCGTGTTAAAAGTAAGGGAGAAGGTTGTTACACTTCATATGACCGGAAGCCGGTCCAAAAGGATGGATTCAACTACTTTTCTCAGGGAACTGTGCAGGTCAATGGACCTGTAGCTTGAGGGAGAGCTGAAGGGTTTCCGTTTCAGGAGAAATCGATTACGGTACCTTCTCTCCAGACCAGAGGGAAGTGGTGGAGCCGCATGATAGCGTTTGTGATGTTGCAGAGTGCAGTTATGTTTTGATGGCAGAACTTTTAGGACAGCGTTGGGAATTCCGTCCGCGCCAGGGGATTTCTCTTTACCTACAATGGTTTGAACGTGGGCTGTATTATCCATGGGTGGGTGTTTTGAGAGCGGCAAGTATGCTTGCTACCATCGTTTGCACGATGACCTGGAGCTTCCGTTCCAACGTTGGGGAAGCAACTGCGCTGAAGAGACGCTTGGGGTTGCGTTAGACGTTCGGATTAGAGCGGAGGGGGCTGCTCTCAGTGCCTTGATGTAAGACTTTCGGAAAGCGTTGTTACGGACGGCTAAGGATGAGTGATTGCTTGAACGCTTTTTGAAGCAGCCGGAGGATGGAAAGGTTTTTTTTGGTACGATCTTCTTAGGTACAGCCACGATAGGTTGCGCGGTGGTTCCCTTTGGAGTTAGCACAGAAGGATTGTGTCTTTCCTATCTTTTGCCTTGTATTCGACGGTGACATGGTTGCGGGCACAGAAGGAGCCGACCCAGGCAGTGTGGCAGAATTGGCCGTATGATAAAATTTCATACAACGGCGACATTGGGCGACTTCTTTGGTGGCTCTTTTTGGCTCAACTGTGACGTTAAGACCGCAAAGCAGAGTTCAAAGATTGACTCGGACTTGAAGGTCACTGTCTTGTTGAAGATGGTTGCTTAAGAACTCAACCTTGGATTCGTCGAGGTACGACGATAGGCAATGAAAATCGCCCATGGAGTTTTAGTAAACTCTGGTCGAGTCTTGAGTATTAATGGCCCGACGGACGGTAATATGGTGGTTGTCCATGGATCTACGTATTTTCGGCCAAAGGGAATTTTGGCGGATAACAATGATTGTAGTAGCTTTAGTGTCAGTGGACATTGACGAAGACGATGATAGCAAAGGTGTTTGTCTCCGGCGGTTCTTGCGACGCTTACCGGCTTCAGTGAAGCCTTTAGCGATAACAGACGGTGGCCCTGGTTCGGAATACATCTAGGAAGGAGCGGAAGAAGTGCCGGACACTGTGTCCTCACACATGAGGCTTAGAAGCCAATTCTGTGAATGACGACGGATGAAGTCGTTTAACGTGCCGAGCTTGAATTGCAGCTCGTTCGCTAGGGTTAACGCTTCCACAAGGGAAAGTCCCTCCAAATGTGCGGGGCTATTGGGAGTAGCCATTACTAGAAGGGCCAACGCACTGGAGTGAAAGTACTCTTGTGTTAGTCGTGCTGGTATACGGAAAAGAGAAGAAAGTTGGGTTAGGTTAGGTTAGGTTAGATTAGGTTATGTCGAGTGGTGGTGTGTAAGTTCAGAGGGATATTGCGTACTCCAGCTCAAACAGCTGTAAGTTAGTTAAAGGTAAAATTAAGCAGGAGAATTGGTTTACTCTTACCTACTAAACGGCTACTCTTATTCCGTGTTTCTTTACTCACTGATATAGCGTAAATTATTTATAAATGTTAAAGTAAACCAGTGTATCGTTTTTTTTTATTTTTCAAATTGGTTATAGATAGAATGTATAATAAAATAATTGGATTTACAATCTAAATTGTCTTAATTGAAATATTTAGGTTACGTGAATACTAAAGCTATTTGGGTCAAAATGATCATTTGTACATATGTGGGACAAAATGACCAACTCAAAATCATTCATTCATATAAATTTATCAGAATTTCTTTACCCTAATTTGTAAATGAAGTTAGTTATAATATTTTTTTCTGATAAAGTAAAAATAATTAAATCTGAAAAAGAAACAGAGAAAAAGTTAGGTAAAAGGAAAACAGATAGGATTTTCAAAGGAAAAAAAAAGTGTTAATTGCGATGATTCGGATGACAGAATGCATATGTTGCGAGAAATTTAAATGTTCAGTTACTGGAGAAATCTGAATTCAATGCACTACTTGTGAATGGGCACATATTACTGGTGTGCATAGATTAGCTATAGTTAAGATGGTCACACACGCCTTAGATACATGTTACAAGTTAAAAATGCCGGTGTTAAGCAGCAAGTCAAATTATGATTCATTTACCTAGACAAAAAATCATTAAATTTTAACATTATTCATATAAGAATGACTATTAAAATAATTCGAAGTGGTCTGTATTCTGTCGAAACTGCCAGATGCGGATCGCGATTTCGATCTTTTTGGATCTCATCAGCGCGGCGCAGGCAGCTCCGACAGAACACAGACCAACTTTTACCTGCTGTCTTAACAGTGCGTTTT
>NW_020438994.1:147080-148894 GCF_000699045.2 Agrilus planipennis | reverse complement strand
TATATATTATATATAATTTCTTTATAATGAAATGAAGTATTCTAAAATTGTAAAACCGTAGATACTTGCCACCAATGCATTTCTTAAAGAAATATAAAAAAGGTTATTACGAAATATTTAAATATAAAGTATGTATATTCACCTATACAGAGACATTTAATACAACACGTACTTTTGTCTGAGAATGAATTCTTGGTAGTGATAGTGGCTTCCTCTTATATTATGTAAATGTGGGAAGGGGTCGTCTATAAAATATATCACTCAGAATTTCACCTTTTTGGAGCCCTTACTTCAGCGATCCCCTAACAAATATTGCGTCAAAATAGCTAACTCACCCCCCTACAAACTATTTCTTGTAATTAAAATTTGTTAATTCTACACGAATTTGAGAAAATAAGTTGTGAAGTTAAACAAAAATTGCAAATTATCACAACTCACAAACCCATATGTTTATTTACAGACTTTTTAGTAATTGAGTACGACTTTCTATCATAATGAAGAATTTTAAGAACTGTCAAGTTAAGAAAAAAAATAAAATAAAATTAACAGCAAACAGCACATTTCCTTTGATACCGCTTTCCCCTTACCATATCTCGTCAAGCTAAGCTGTACCCCTCCCATTATCTAAGCAACCGTAATGCCCAAGGATGACAATATGTTGAGAATTGTAAAATAAAATTTGAAATGTTTCAGCCGGAATTATTTTTACTCTTACGTCTTCTTGTTTTATGTAATCAAGATCTTTTTCTCTGGGCTACGTACTTTTATTTTCCTTTAGATATTCTAACAAACAAATTTTTATTTCCACCTCTCTTACGCACTTCTTCATTTTCTCAATTTCCACATTCAATTCTATCCCATTTACCAATATTTCATCTTGATCTTGACTAGATTTACATTATTACTTTTTCCCATTTGTGTTGCTTTTATCTCCAATTACTTTTGATGTTTTTTCTATTTGGTTCCACGTTTTTCTGTACATTTTTCTTCTAAGTTTATTATAGGCATCATATCTTAAATATGTTCCCAGCATTCTTCATCTTTCTTTATAATTTCTATTAAATTTACATTTTGACCTTTACTTGATACAGTTAAAATTTTAAAGTTATTATTAAATTTATAATTTAAAAAGAAACTGTTAGGCATAAGTAAAATCTGTATCAAGCTCCATTGATGTTCAAGAATCTTTTGATTGAAAACTCTACCAGTTTTACCTTTCATCACTTTTATCTTTAATGTTTTTAATAAATTAAGCGAGGAAATGATTAGCCTTAAACGAAAAAATAATATTATTATATTTCGGTAATTTTTTAGTCATTTTTGAGGAAATAAAACATTAATTAAACTTCTACAAAGTTTTATTCTCTTGACGATCATTTAGCCACTTTGTGGCTTCTTCAGACGAATAGCGTTAAAAAATAAAAGTTATACAAATAAAACGTGTTGGCAGCACATAATAAGCAAACATTGTTTAGGAGTAATAATAAAATTATGTAAAATTATGAATTTTCAGTATTAAAACCATTAATAACAAAAATAAATAACAACAACATTGTAATCACTGGAGCAGATAAAAGTAAAACTGTAGTGACAATAGATAAGGAAACTTACATCAATAAAACAATAAATTTTTTAAATTCTTCAAAATGTATTACAATATTAAAGATCATACAGAAAAAATATCAAAAAGTGTCAAAATAAACGGTTAACAACATCAAAATTAATAATCTATATATATATAAATGAATGTATGTCTGTATATCCTTTATAGAATCGTAAACTATGCATTTGATCATGTGATGATCTTTAGCAAA
>NW_020438994.1:97322-144472 GCF_000699045.2 Agrilus planipennis | reverse complement strand
CTTCGTTTACTTTCTGTAGCGATGTGACCTTCAGTTTGACCGGCGCAAAGTAGAAAAGAACAGCACTAGGCCAGAAAAGGAAGGAGACAACTCTCGGCCAAACTCTTAACCGGTGAAGAGCGTATAATCCGTACAGTACTGCACGGAAAAATTGACCATTTTATCCACTACAATTGCATTGCTCAAATGTACTGTTATTGGTACCAATTACTACTGAAAATATCAACGAGATGTTTATTTATATTTGAAGGTATATTAAAGGCTTTAACGCTTGCTTTCGACTTGCACTACTATTCATGATTGAACAAAGCTTTTGGCTTGTACTGCATGAAAAAGTATGTTTAATTAATTAGAGTCGAGAGTATAATGAGCTTTTTTATCCCTACCTACGATTTTGCGAGCGCGCATCCAATACATTGCAAGGGGCACATAGCTAGAGAAAGTAAATGAAGTATAAATGAGGTATAGTCTTAAACATAATTTAAAACTATTTTCGTCGCTAAATTTAAACACAAAGAATTTTCATTGAATGTGAATCGGAAAAATCGAAGGATTTCCTTAGGTGGTTGTATGTTATAGTACAGAAGGCAATGAAAATGAAGTGTTTTAATTGTCTAATAATGATGTGATACTCTAATATGTACATAAACGGTAAAAGCTTTATTTCAAATTATATTGATAATCGCGGAACTGCCGATCCTGGACAGCATAACATAAAATGTTACAACAGTTACAATACATATTAATAAGATTTATATTAATGAAAAGTTCCTAAGGATAATAGAAGTGCATGTAATTTATAGAACGTGGGCGTCCTTTCATTTGCGACGAGGCTTGAAGCGGAGGGCATAATTAGTGACTTGTGTTTATTTTCAGAGCTATTAACTTCGTTAACGGTTTTGTCCGGATGTGATAATGACCATAAATAAATTTCACACATTAATTTTACGACACAATGAAACATCGGAAATACAAAATACATCCGATTTATGATAAATATTCAGAAATTTGAATAACCATCATATGTATTAACAATTGTTTTCAAAAATTGCTACTTTCTGTTCTTTATACCTTCTATAATTATATTTTACGGAAATATTATTTTTTTAATAAAAGTATTGCTAGGTGAATATGTCATAAAATTTGTTGGCTGTTGATTAACAAAGCGGAAAGGTATTAAGACAATGTCATTTAAAATACCACTTCAATTCCTGAAATGATGTTTTAATAATACAGAAAAACAGTGAATTTCATAATGAAATGTCGAAATACGAGGGTGGATTGATAAGTTTCCGGCCTGACCAAGAAAAACAAGGTTTTTAAAAATTTTTTTTTTTTATTTCTCAACATAATCTCCTCCAAGGCTGATACATTTCTCATAGCGGTGTTCCAGTCTATTAATGCCATCTCTATAGACTGATTCGTCAAGCTCCTCAAAATAACCATTTACAGCTTCGATTACTTCTTCATTGTCCGCAAATCTCTTACCGCCAAGCCATTTTTTGAGATTAGGGAACAGAAAATAGTCACTCGGGGCTAGGTCTGGAGAGTAAGGAGGGTGCGGCATCAATTCAAACTTTAGATCGTTGATTTTAGCCGTCGCAACGATTGACGTGTGCGCTGGTGCGTTATCGTGATGAAACAAGATTTTTTTCTTCGCCAGATGAGGTCGTTTAATTTTCACCTCGTGGCTCAAACGTTGCAATAAGTCTGCGTAGTATTGACCAGTGATAGTATTACCCTTTGCAAGGTAATCAATGTATATAATACCTCTTGCATCCCAAAAAACAGTAGCCATAACCTTGTTCGCCGAAAAAATTGTTTTTGCCTTCTTTGGAGTTGGTTCCCCTGGTCCAATCCACTGTTTAGACTGTTCTTTGGTTTCAGGAGTGTAGTGGTGGACCCACGTTTCGTCAACGGTTACGAATCGACGCAAAAATTCGCTTGGATTACGCTTATACAATGACAAATTTGCGGTAGAAATGTTTTTTCGAATCAATTTTTGGTCGACTGTTAGCAAACGCGGCACCCATCTTGCACAGAGCTTTTCCATATGCAAATGTTGGTGCAAAATATGTTGCACACGTTCATATGACATCTTACAGGTCTCAGCTATCTCACGCACTTTCAATCTGCGGTCTCCCAGCACTATTTGATGAATTTTTTCGATCATATCTGGAGTTGTGACCTCAACGGGGCGTCCTGAGCGAGGCCCATCAGAGGTGCTCACACGACCCTTTTTAAACTCGGAAACCCACTGCTTAACGGTTGAATATGACGGGGAGGATGTCCCCAGTGTTGAGTCCATCTCTTTTTTAATTTCCTTCGGCGTTAACCCCTTCAAATAAAAGTATTTGATGACAGCACGATTTTCCTGCTTTTCCATTTTTACGAAAACCACAGAGGCGTCTTGTTCAGCGTGCTGTCAAACCTACACTAGCAAGGAGATCGGGCTGAAACTATAGCTACAAGCTATCCAAGGATGGTACTATAGAATGTCACCTCAAGGTAGGCCTAGTGGCGTCATCTCTTGGTTAGGCCGGAAACTTATCAATCCACCCTCGTAGCTGGAACTGGAGGGTTCTTGTTAAATAGCACCATTCTTTTTAAGATTAAGTTTTGTTTTAGGTGTTAACTTACATTGATGCAAAGGTGTTCATTTACCCTGTAATTTCGCATTTCCTGATAAATAAATGATGAGCAGCTGAAGATATACTATTTTAAATATAAAGTTAAAGTTAAAATATAAAAGAAATCGTACAGTTGCAACGTACGAATGCATAGACACACATAACTTCCACCATCTTGTTAGCTGTCTACGGCGACAGACACCTACAACAGGAAGGTCAGACACAACTGAAAAACCGTAACCATTTAAGTAAGTAGACTCCTCAACAATTTTAGTCTAACATGGAGTGCCTCGTAAGATTAACCAACCCCTCTGCCCCTCAAGAGATCGTAGACTAACTGAGAGGACAAACATTCATCGATGGAGTCAAACACATCTAACTGCAACAAGTTCATAGACTAGCACGCTGTAAGACTCCACGTGAATCATTGTCATTTTCCTTAAGGGCGAAACAAGCTTCTAAAGGTCATATGCATGTGCAACAAACAGAAACCGACGACGGCTCAACTACAAAAGAAGGTAACGTTTTGCTTATCGAAGAATACATGACAAGAAAGTCACTGCTTAGAGACAGGAGAGAACGAAATCCAAAATTTTGGGAATGTGGAAGAACTGGTCATTTTGCTCGACACTCTAGCAGTCGTCCGGCAGAGATAGTCTACAGTTGGTAAACTAAAATCAGCCAACTTTATAGGGTGCAAGTTGCCTCTCCCTCACCAAGCTTCCATAGTGATCATCATCTCTACACTGGATGGAATTAATTCATTATTCATAAAATGATTTGTAAATATTAGAGTAGTTATCAACACAAGGGCTTCCAACACCATTGTTTGACTTGATGTAGTGCCGGAATGACAAATTCGTCTATTAGTAAGGGCACTGATCTTGACTGCAGCTGCCGACAATTCAATGCAATCCTTTTTGGATTGCACAAAACGGATGTGTAATGAAGTCCACCAAGGAATTGGTACGAATTTAGAAGCTTTCTGTGATTTTGCTTCTACTGTCGAAGATTAATTAATGATTTGCAGATATATTATTCCAATGGGCTTTCAAATAGCAAAAACATTTAGTATGTTGAAGATTCTCTGGAGTCCTTCATCTATGATGCCAAGGTTAGTAATATGGAACTTGATGGTGTATTATCCAAAAAACAAAAAGAAAAAGAAAAGATAATTGGCATTTTAATAAAACACTTTCAAAACAGAAACAAAAACACTGTCACTCGTAGAGAGCTACTGCCTGTGGCTCAAACCTTGAACATTTCCAAATACCAGTATGGACGGAAGTTTCTTTTAAAATCCGATCACATCTCGTTGAAGTAGTTGCAACAATTCAAGAACCCAGAAAGACAGATTGCCGGCTACAATGACTACAACAATACGAGTTCAATGTCGAGCATCGCCCAGACAAACAACACTGTAACGAAGAGGCTCTATCGTGCATAGAAAACACTGAAGAAAAGAAAAAATCTAACCACCGTTCAGCTTAAGGAATTCTGGAGTGATAATGAATTAGTCGAATACCAGAAGAAGGATGAACATATTGGGTCAGTAAAGACATAGAAAGAAACCCCAAGACCATCGTGAGCAAATGTTAGCCAATTGGGGCAGACAACAAAATGTTGTTGAGCTCAGCAGAATTTTCTTACCTTGGACCACAGTATTTAAAAGAGAAAGTGAAAGAGTTCGAATTAAACCAGAAACAAGCTTATTGGTAGTAATGGTTTACCCAAGCAAGCGGCTCAACAACTAAATCAGGAAGCATATACAGTTGGA
Source organism: Agrilus planipennis (assembly GCF_000699045.2). NCBI lineage: Eukaryota > Metazoa > Arthropoda > Insecta > Coleoptera > Buprestidae > Agrilus > Agrilus planipennis. Next base: position 140,065 of record NW_020438994.1, on the reverse strand, counting down.
TTAGTCGCTATGGAGCAGAAATGGAATTGTTTTCCCTCAAAGTCAGAATTTTCGAGACGGCTTTGTTCAAAAAGATAATTGAACTAGTGGACATCTTACATCCGCGGTCCGATAGAATGGTTGCGTTTGAGACCAACTCAAGAAGCGTCGTCAATGACCACCAAACCGACTGGGACCAACGCATACTAAAAGATCGTTTTCAAATGGGGGCGAAAGGGTAAAAGTGCAGGTGGTGGAGGTGAAAAATCGAAAATTGGTAACGGAAACTAACGATACCTAACCCAATTCTAACAGAGCCTAATCTAATCTGACAGAGTAAAAAATTGTTAAAGTAATTTCTGTTTTTTGAGGTTCCAGGTGTTTGCCGTGTTTCCACGAGCAGTATTTTCTCAGAATGTTTTTGGATAAATGACCAAAGTGAATAAAATTCCAGTGTAAAACAAACTATGTACACACTTTATTTACAACACTTAAACGTATTCAGAACATGAAAACAATATAAAAACGGAAGACGGAATGACAAAATTAACGACAAAAAATAGACTTGGTTAAGCTGAACGACAAAACTTAACTTTTCGAACTGAACTCAACTACTCCTAAAATGGAATAAAATCAAACTATAATATTACCACCACCAGTACCTGCGAGAACAAAGCTATAGAAAAGTATAGGAAAAGACCCAAAAATACATAGACAACATTACAGCCAGTGTTCGGAACCGTACGATAATTATCGTACACATACGATAATTTTATGTCTACGTACGATGTACGATATCATATTACCAAATGTTTTGAGAGGCCCCAACAGGGTGATATTTGTAATACACTATAGCAGCCAATGCAGTAACTTATATAAATATGAAAAATTACACCATGCTTAATATTGTATACTTATCCCTAATCCTAATAACTACAACTGAAGTTAAACTATAACACCAGGTAATAATTGCTTTAAAGTTTGCATTAGGTGAAGTTACGTCAGCTCCTTTTTCAAATTTCAATTTTTCATCTTCTACTACGCTTCTATCAAAAAACAAACCATCACACGTGGAGTGTTAGCATCCAACTAAAAAAACACTTATTAATAAATTGAATTGTTTATCTGTATAGTTCGGTTTTACTTCTATACAATTTAGGTTGTCATAGGGCAAAACGACAATTAGTTCATATTTATTAATTTCAGTCATTCGCTTTGACCTTCTTTATACATACAATTCCAAATATAAAAGCACGAGAAATCAGAAATAATATATACCTACCATTTGTCATTAATAGGTGGGTATCCAATTAAACGAAAACTTCCTTATATTGAAGGTAGACCTAAAGCACAATTCGTTAGTCCTTCCTTCCAATTCTTTAGTTAAACGTAGTCAACTAATTCCAAAATATTATTTTATGAGACAAGATTGCCACAATAGTAATGACCGCATTTTTTTGTGTTTATTGACCAATGCCTTTCAATTATGACAAAATTTCCCTATGTCAAGAAAAACCTACAGTAAATGACAAGTTCATTAGTAATTTTAATAATTTATTTTAATTTCTACAAACCAAATCCATAGCATTGGTTAAAACGTGTAACAGATGACGTACATGCGCTATAAAGAACAAAAAAGTTGTATTACTAACCTGTTTAAACCGTATTTTGGACGTTAACAATGCCAAAGGTTTAGATTCAAACTTTCCAAATAGTAGAAACTCTCTTTTACATACTTTTGGAATTTTAAAGGTCCTAGATAGCAAACATAACAAATATTCAAACAGTAACGCGAATTTATAATTCATCCTTCCTCTTTATTAATTGTAATAGGTTAAATATATACATATACTAGCGAGCCGCCCCAGCTTCGCATGGGTGCAATGCTAATACTAAATATACTACAGAATGTCATTATATACAACATTCACAGCTTTTTTGTCATTAGACAATACAAACCGGCCTCCCTGCATTTTAAATCTGTAATATCTTCGAAAATATTCATTGTAAAGGGCCATATTGATCTATATTAAATGCACAATGTATNATTGCTTAAAATCGCTTCGTAAATAAGACATTATTTCTTATAAAAAGTAAAGGATAAAAAATGGTTATTGTGGGTGGATACTAAGAGATAGACATATACCATCCCGGACTTTTTTGTAGACCATTTTAAGGTGTACAATACTGTAGTACACCATTTTGATCTATCTCGTGGGGTTATTTTGATATATCTCGTTCAACCAATGTTTGCAATTTAAGCGCAAAAAAATGTGTATTTACAACATCACATTAGAAACTTCTAAAATTATCAGTGTTTCTCTACTATATTATGCATTTATTATACATATAAACCTTCCTCTTGAATCACTCTATCTAATAAAAGATAACGCATCAAAATCTCTTACGTAGTTTTAAAGATCGAAGCATACATAGGGACAGACAGGGAAGCGACTTTGTTTTATACTACGTAGTGATTAGTCCCAAAATTCTTAGACTTCAGTAATGATATGTATTTTTTTGCCACTGACGGCATCATATTTGTTGAGGGTCTCGAATGAATTCTCTGAAACGTTTCTGTTTTTTTCATTTATTTTTAATTCAGTTTCACAAACAGTAGTACCTATATCGTAAACAGTTGGAACTGTATCACTTATGGTTTTGTCTTCGTAAGGGTTTACGGAAAATATTTATACATATTCCAAAAAAATAAAGCTTTTTAGTTTATTCTTTTCATTTCAGTAAACGTAAACTTCCACGCCATTTGTCAAAGTAAAGATCAGTTGACTGCTTGTTTTCCTTTATTTCGAGAATTTTGTAACTTACATAAAAGAGCACAACGTCAAAACGCACGAGCAGAACGCAAAACTCCATTAAAGGAAATTGACTCCTGAACTTTCGTTCTTCATTTTAGAAAGTTTGCAGATAACATAATCTTCTGCAATTTTATTTTATTATTTAAATTAGTTTATTGAATTATACAAGATTTAAAAATTAACATAAACACCCTGATTCACATTTAATTTACTGTAACAAAAAATAACAAAACAAGTACTACACTGATGCTGGTAACTATCGGCTGATACAGTGCAGTGTTGGAGGGCCAATCTTATCTACGAACCAGGATCGGAATTGAATTTACCTGTGCTTTCAATTACGTTTTTCTCGAATGCGGTGAACATTCGGACAACATTTACTTAATTTTCATGTTTTAAAGTGCCAGCTCGGCACTTATTTCTGTTATACCCTGTATAGCTATCACAAGCAGGCTTTTGCAACATGCGCATTGGTTATGTTATTGAACTCTTTTCTGTTCTATTTTAGACCTTATTCTCGAAAATTGTTTGTAAACATTCTTTATATGATATTTATTGGTTATAATTTTATCCATCAAAACTTCAAAAATATCCTATTATTAATATTGCTGGAACATGGAATTCCCAATATAATAATAGGAACTGACGCAAATACTTTAAGTTTTGTATGAATAAAGTATTAATCAAGAAGTAGTAAACAAATTAATCTTTACCCTAAATGAATAAAGTAAAGCCAAAAGTAGACAAAAATTCCGCAGTATTAAAAAATTTTACTATTATTCAAGAAATTGGTTTAAATAGATACAAGTAAAAGTACAGCTCGACCAAACTATCTGTAGCCGCGATACAGTCTGCGTAGAATCAGTGTGATAAGAAATGACCAATGTCGCAGGCGGCATAGAAATCAAATTTATTTATTTATTATTCTTTTGTTTAGTTTATCCTCGAAAAGGGGAAATCTTTAAAATACACCCCCTGAAGAGAGATAGTGTCGGATTATTACCGACTAAAACCCCTCCCCGAACGGGGAGATAAACCCTGTGGGTTGCTCATCACCGAGAAGAATGTGGAAGGCTGGGGATTGGGGATAGGGTTGAGATTGGAAGAGGGTTAAAAGTGGGGGGAGACAAGAGTGTTGGGGAGGAAAATGGAAGTAGGTGGTCCCCCTCTGAAGTGCTGGGTGGACACTAGCGCTAAAAAGCGAAGCTAGGAGCTAGTAGTGAGCTACAGAGAGCTGATCATTGTAGAAGGTGGCAGGGCCTTCGGAAGCGGTCTTTTGGTTTCGGTGCTAAGTTATAGTGTCGAGATGGTGGGGTTTGCATGACCTGACACTGAGGCCCGGAGATTTGCCGCGAATGAGATTTCAGCCTCAGGGAGAGAAGGTAAACCGGTTTCATTCATAATTTGGGTGTTTCTAACGAACCAGGGGTAGTGTAATATGGAGCGAAGAATCCGCATGTAGATGCCTTGCAAAGGTTTCAGACGGTGGTGAAAGGCGCAGCCCCAGACGGGAATAGCATAGGAGCAAATGCTCCTAATAATTGCGTCGAACGCACAGATTTTGGTCTGTTGGGAGATGGTGTTATTACGGAAGAAAGGTTTAAGTGCGATGAATGCACCCAGAGACTAGGTTACGGGTCGCTTTAATGTGGTGCCGCCAATTTAGGCATCTGCCGAAGACGACGCTTAGATAGGTGACGGAGCTGCTCCATTTGATGGGGCGGTTGTTAACGATGATGGAGGGAGGTTTTCGGAGCCTACAAGAGAAGAAAATTGCTTCCGATTTGGTCTCGTTAATGGAGAATTTCCATTTTCGGTACCAGTTTAGGAGCAGAGGCAGAAACTTATTAATTCTCCCTGTGCATTGAAGAATGGTTTGGGCGGAGTTTATGAGGGCGATGTCGTCCGCGTAGAGCGCTGTCAAAATGGAAGTGAGTAGGTGATTGTTTGGAGCCTTGTGTGACACCGGCTCTGACGGGTTCACTGGCAGAGAGAACAGAGCCAACGCGGACCGGAAGACTTCTGTCTGTGAGAAAGGACCTGATAACCCCTACTAGAAAATGTGGAATGTTAAGAGCGATGAGTTTTGAGATAAGGCCTTCGTGCCAAATTCGGTCGAACGCTTCATGGACGTCAAGAAGAAGCATGGAGGTGTGACGCCGTTTGTTAAGGTTGTCGGAAATGTATTCGGATACGCGGAGAAGTTGGAGTCCGGTGCCGTGATGCCTGCGGAAGCCGTGTTAATGATCGGGGAGAAGGTTGTTTTGCTCCAGGTGATCTAAGAGCCGATCGAGAAGGATTGATTCAACTACTTTGTTCAACAAGCTGAGCAGGCTGAGGGGCCTGTAACTTGAGAGAGAGCTGAGGGGCTTCCCTTTTTTTGGGGAGACATGACCGTGGTTTCTTTCCATACCAAAGGGAGTGGTGGAGCCGCATGATAGCGTTTGTGATATTGCACAGAGCGGTTATGTGCTTTGGCGGTAGGACTTTAAGGACTCCGTTGGGAATTCCGTCAGCGTTACGGGCTTTTCTCTTTTTGAGAAATCGGATAGGGAGGAAGATTTCGCGTGGGGACGGATAACGACATGAACGTCACGGTCTTATTGAAGCTGGTTGATAGAGAATTGGACTTTGGATTCGTCCAGTAAGGAGGATAGACGACGAAAATCGTCGATGGAGCTGGGGTAGACACGAATTCAGTCCTAAGTATTAATTGACCTACGGGCGGTAATGCCGTGATTGTCCATGGCTCGAAGAATTTTCGGCCAAACTTTTGACGTATGACGAGATTTTTGTTTTCAGAGGAGGAGGATTCAGACGACGACAGGAAAGGTTGCTGTCGCCGGCGATTGTTAGCGCGTTTGCTGGCTTTGACGAAACCGTCGTTCTCTCGTCGGACAAGTTAGAACTTGGCATTGCGTCGGTTTGGGAATAACTGGCGTCGGAAGGGGAAGCAGGAGATGAAGACTCCATGTCTTCGGTCATAGGTGTAGGCGCTCCTCCGGATGAATGTAAACGAAAACGTATTTAAATTGGTTAAAAAGGTTTCTTTAAGTTAGTTGTGGTACGTTGAAGTTCAAAGGGACATTGCGTACCCCGTCCCAGAGAACTGTTGGTTAGTCAAAAGTAGAATAGAAACTGTTACCTATTACGGCTGGGCAGAATATATCGTTGGCCTTGAATAATAAATTTTTCCAGTCACGGATAGTTGTGTTGAACGCCTGGTTCGCTGTGGAAAAGGTTCTTGTCGTTTCGGTGATAGATATCGATGTAAAGTTTGTGATATTCGAATAACAAAGGTCGAGCGCAAAGTGTACAACTTAAATTGATCAAATTTATAAAAAAGAAAAACTTTTGGGTGTTTCATTACCACCAGCCAGTAATGCTGGTGAGCGGGCAATCCCTCCGGACTACGCTGGAAGGTAGGGCGGAAGGCCCTCTTCAGCCTGCTTTCAGGAATCGTGGGAATGGATGGGTGGTGGTTCGGGTTAGAAAGATAAGACAGACGAAATAAAAACCGAAGAGAATGAATGATTATCTGTGGAATAATACTGCTTCAGCGTTTGCCTAAGTGATCCAAGGAAACCACAGAAAAACTTGGACCAAGGCAGACGGACCCGGAATCGAACCGGAGTCCTCCCGAATGCTAAGCAATGGTGTAAACCTCTAGGCCATGTCGCTCGGTATCAAATTTATTTGTTCCTCTAACTATATATAGTCCAAGAGGGTTCCGAAAAGCATATCGGTCACTCTCTACTCGCTTTCGCCCTCTTTTCTTCCCGCTTGTGCGCATCTCGCGGCTATAGATTCGTTAGTCAAGCTGTAGTTGCTTATTTAGATTGGTGAAACTAAGTAATGTAAAATTGTATTGGTAGTATCTGCAGCATATTTTAACGGAAATAATTTTCATTAAATTTTATGTATGAAAAGAAGCAGTAGGTACTGGTGTCATAAATAAGTGAATTTATATGATTACATTGAGTTATAACTACTCCACTACGTTATACATCAACGACTTTTGTATATTTAAAAATTAGATATAATTACTAGGGATGATCAACGAAAAACCAACCAGTGGAGCGGCGTCGGAGTGCGACTTGGTACTCTGGGCAGCGGGGAACGTCGAAGGGTGAAAAAGCAGTGCAGAGAACCAGGGGCAGTACCCGCAGATCAATTAGGGTTGTTTTAAGAGGCAGCACGGTTCTCTGGGTCGGTAACGGATCCACAGACAGATTTATCACGGATTCAGTTCTACATGACAGGTGCGGACACCAGGCAGCAACAACCAGACCTAACCAATAGAAGTTGGACTGCACACTTCAGCAGTCTTAACGGTGACCTAGCTAAGCCAATTCTGACTAGATCTCGCTACTGATGATCGAGCTAAACTAATTCTGACTAGATCTCGTAACTGATGACCGAGCTAAACCAATTCTGACTAAATCTCGCAATTGATGATAGAGCTAACAATATATAACTCACTTGAGTTTTTTTGTTTATTTTCAAAGGACATCCAGCCAACCGTACGACTGGGTAGTGTCGGATTCCCGAGGAAGAAGTCCTTGGACCTACCGACTAAAACCCCTCTACCTCAGGTCGTTCTAGTACCACTTAAACTTTTGGGTGTTTCATTCCCGCCAGCTAGTAATGCTGGTGGGCGGGCAGTTTCTCCTGGAAGGTAGGGCGGAAGGCCCTTTTCAGTATCCTTCAAGGAATCGTGGGAATGGGGGACGGTGGTGGTTCGGGTGAGAAAAATGACACAGACGAAATGAAGACAGAAAAGAATGAAAAATACCTGTGAAATATTACTGCTCCAGCATTTGCCTAAGTGATCTGAGGAAACCACAGTAAAACTTGGACCAAGGCAGACAGATCTGGAATCAAAGTGGCGTCCTCCATAATATTAAACAATGGTCTAAACCTCTAAACCTTAGGCAATGTCGCTCGGAAGTCACTTGAGTCTTCCTCTTCCTCTTGTATACTAAAATTAGTCCCTTTCCACTGCGGGAATCGCGCAATAAGTTGCAAACAACCTATCCATCTCATAATAAGATCCGCACTGTCGGCGACCTGTCCCTTTCTCTTTATCACCCCTAAAATTCCATGCAACTGAACTCATAGGCCAGAAGAATTTCTTTCTCTTTCCTATAACCTATCTACAGGTCTCGCCCCTGATAGGATACAAACCAGATGACGACTGACACTGGAGTCACAAAGTTGACGCAAAATGCACGATTTTAGATGACAATTGTCTTTGCCTTATTCACTGGCAGAGAAGAAATTATTTTGAAAATGTAAAATATTATACTTAATTGGTATTGACCTATATCAATATTCAAGAACCAAATTACGTAATAAAAATCTAGAAGAACGAACTGTTTATCGGCACTTATGAATAACAGACATTAATAAAAAATAGTATCAGACTGTTAGTACTATAAAATTCTAAGTCATACTACATATATTTGTATGCAGGTACTCATCATTAAATTACTGTCGCTTTATACTGACAAGAGTTTGTAGTAAATGTAGGGTTGTAAATGAATCCGAACGGCATAACGTTGTCAGATCTAAGATTGGTTTGACATTTCTAAAGTAATGTTATTTGGGAATATTTATGAAATAACAATGCAAACGTAACTGTTTGGATAAATCTCTGTTGAAAACTGGCAACAGAGTCTGCTGCACAACTTGCAATTTTATTCACAAGCTGTTATTACTCAGTGGCGTGTAAATTACTATTTGCTGAAGCTTCGTAAGTCAACTCATATTAATCGTAAAATAATAAAGAAGTATCTTTTTGTTATTCTAAATGTAAAAAGGCATCATAATAGTTCATGTAATAGCAATTAATAAATAATAAACTAAAGTAATAGCAATTAATAAATAATAAACTAAAGTATCTACTAATTTATAGAAAATTATATCTCAGCTAGATCAGTTTTAGAAATCTAAATAATTCAAACAAACAAGAGGTAATTATTACTTATGTAAGTAACCACTGAAAGAATACATATATGTTTTCCAATTTTATTGCAACAATTTCAAATTCTATTCATTACTGAAATTCCTTCTCATCCAACACTTATGTTCCCTTCTTCAGAAATTTGGTAATATCATGTTATGAACTTAATGACGGTTGTGGAAGTTGAGCTACGTAAACTCTTATAATTGACAAAGAAATGAAAGAGCGAGATATACTTCATTTACTTTCTCTAGCGATGTGCCCCTTCCAATGTCTTGGATGCGCGCTGGCAAAATCGTAGGTAGGGAGAAAAAAGCTCATTATACTCTCGACTCTTGTTCATTAAACATACTTTTTCATACAGTACCTGCCAAAAGTTTTGTTCAATCATGAATAGTAGTGCGAGTCGAAAACAAGCGTTAAAGCCTTTAATATGTCTTCAAATATAAATAAACATCTCGTTGATATTTTCAGTAGTAAATGGTACCAATAACAGCACATTTGAGCAATGCAATTGTAGTGGATAAAATGGTCAATTTTTCCGTGCAGTACTGTACGGATTATACGCTCTTTACCGGTTAAGAGTTTGGCCGAGAGTTGTCTCCTTCCTTTTCTGGCCTAGTGCTGTTCTTTTCTACTTTGCGCCGGTCAAACTGAAGGTCACATCGCTACAGAAAGTAAACGAAGTATACTAATTTTTCAGTATTTTTATAGCTAGCGTGTACATTTCCAGTTTAAGCACGACATATTAATGTTTTGCTTAATGTTTTATCATGTACCCTGTTTAAATCGGGTTGTTTCATCGAAAGGGATGTCATGAACCATTGTCAAATTAATTATTCACTGTAAATATCGTTATAAAGCTGATTTGACGCAACCGATTTACATTTAGAGGTCGACGGTCGATTAATGCTTTTCCACCGACAAATTCAGCACCCAATATAGTCCTCCGAAATATGTGCGTGTGAAATTTCCTCTGCTGTTTATTGTTTATCTACATAAACTCCAAGCGACTTTATTGTCTAGCATTCTGCACTGCCTGTTTCGATGTTTACTTGGGATAATGTAAAGATTACACAAATTGTATAATACAACCTAATGACAAATATAAAATACATTTAAGCAATGATATATTTTAAAACTTTACTACATCCTAATTCACGAGAATTATGTACTTATATTTAATCTTATGATCACATTGTAAGTCGATATCGAGTTGCACATTTCAATTCCATAGATTATTGTTTCTCCACAGTTTACACTTTTCATAAATAGTTGTATTTCACCTTGAAATGATCCTTAAGGGCAATGGTACTTAGGTAAACTCGAAAACCCAAAATTTCACAATATAAATAAAAGCAAGCAATTTACTAAAAAGAGGCCTGTATTAGGAAGGTCTTAATCGATAAAATAACACGTCTGCAAAAACAATTGAGAGCTGTTTTGTTTTTTTGCGTAATTTTTATGTTTTTGGGTGTGCTGAATACGGAAATGACTTTCATTTTGTCATAGAACTAATAAAATTTTGTTTTTTTTTAACTTATAGTATTTCAGTTTGAAGATAGTTGAATATACCGAAACGTAACAAAAAACATAAAGTTGTTTAATTATTTGACCGCTACCCTGGAAAAAAACAATATAATATAAAAGTAACGGTCAGGGACTTAAGTTGGACGTACATGACTGCATTGTACCGACTACGAAATTTTATGCGTTTATTGAAGCTTGATGCTTGTATCAACAAATAACTCAGTAGCATACAATCAGAACAAAACACTTTGAGGAATAGGTGCTATGAGTACTTGTGTATGGGTTTGGTGCTTTGGTTCTTAGAATTTTACGTGAACTAACAAGGACGAAAAGAAATGTAAACACATCATATTAAAAAAAAAAACTATGTACCTAGAGGCGCACTCTTTAATAAATTTAATTTTGCAACGCTATCCGGGGACCATTCCATTAAAACCTATTGGGTGTCTGAGAAAATAGTAGGTGAAAACCTTTCTCCGACTTTCAGTGTTCCAGAACTTCAGATAGATAGATAGTCTAAAGTTATAACTTACGTGTGGTGAAAGTAATTGCACGTTGCTGGCAATTCGTTTACGATTTTATGTTCTCTTATATGTTTAATGAAGGAAGGACGGGCAAAGAGGCAGATACTGATATTTCTGAATTCCGACTTTTTGGCGTCGTGGGTATTGTATCAGTACATCGAAATTTTAGATTACAATGCAGAATATTTTCTTACACAGTAAAATGATAATGTATCTACTTCCAGATTTATGAAAGGATTCAAAAATACAAAACTAAAAAATACTTTTAAACAGCCCACTCTACTGAGTATTGTTTCTTTTTTAGTGTAGGGAATGATTTGATGTCAACCACAATAGAGTATAACTGGTATATCTTTTTGGAACCCATTCCGCTTTTCTCTTGTGAATAGTCAAAGTATTGGGGTTGAAAATACAATAATTTGTTTAATAGCTATTAGACATTAATATTCACTATAAATACCAGCAATTTATTGGGTTGATTAAAAAATAATCAATTTTCGAAGTGGAAAGGCCCTTGGTGTACGTACTCACCTCTCGTGTTCTTTTAAATACTCACTTTTATCAATCAATGATATTGTTCAACCCAAAACTCTTCATAACTCCTTCCCATCTTACTATATGTTATTACAATAACAACAATTCATATATAGTTACTGTGATATAGTCCGTGTCAGCGTTTTTGCTTGTTCGTCATAACTGTAATGAAAGAGAATGCTCAAAATGTATATACGAGGGTGGATTGATAAGTTTCCGGCCTAACCAAGAGATGACGCCACTAGGCCTACCTTGAGGTGACATTCTATAGTACCATCCTTGGATAGCTTGTAGCTATAGTTTCAGCCCGATCTCCTTGCTAGTGTAGGTTTGACAGCACGCTGAACAAGACGCCTCTGTGGTTTTCGTAAAAATGGAAAAGCAGGAAAATCGTGCTGTCATCAAATACTTTTATTTGAAGGGGTTAACGCCGAAGGAAATTAAAAAAGAGATGGACTCAACACTGGGGACATCCTCCCCGTCATATTCAACCGTTAAGCAGTGGGTTTCCGAGTTTAAAAAGGGTCGTGTGAGCACCTCTGATGGGCCTCGCTCAGGACGCCCCGTTGAGGTCACAACTCCAGATATGATCGAAAAAATTCATCAAATAGTGCTGGGAGACCGCAGATTGAAAGTGCGTGAGATAGCTGAGACCTGTAAGATGTCATATGAACGTGTGCAACATATTTTGCACCAACATTTGCATATGGAAAAGCTCTGTGCAAGATGGGTGCCGCGTTTGCTAACAGTCGACCAAAAATTGATTCGAAAAAACATTTCTACCGCAAATTTGTCATTGTATAAGCGTAATCCAAGCGAATTTTTGCGTCGATTCGTAACCGTTGACGAAACGTGGGTCCACCACTACACTCCTGAAACCAAAGAACAGTCTAAACAGTGGATTGGACCAGGGGAACCAACTCCAAAGAAGGCAAAAACAATTTTTTCGGCGAACAAGGTTATGGCTACTGTTTTTTGGGATGCAAGAGGTATTATATACATTGATTACCTTGCAAAGGGTAATACTATCACTGGTCAATACTACGCAGACTTATTGCAACGTTTGAGCCACGAGGTGAAAATTAAACGACCTCATCTGGCGAAGAAAAAAATCTTGTTTCATCACGATAACGCACCAGCGCACACGTCAATCGTTGCGACGGCTAAAATCAACGATCTAAAGTTTGAATTGATGCCGCACCCTCCTTACTCTCCAGACCTAGCCCTAGAGTGACTATTTTCTGTTCCCTAATCTCAAAAAATGGCTTGGCGGTAAGAGATTTGCGGACAATGAAGAAGTAATCGAAGCTGTAAATGGTTATTTTGAGGAGCTTGACGAATCAGTCTATAGAGATGGCATTAATAGACTGGAACACCGCTATGAGAAATGTATCAGCCTTGGAGGAGATTATGTTGAGAAATAAAAAAAAAAAATTTTTAAAAACCTTGTTTTTCTTGGTCAGGCCGGAAACTTATCAATCCACCCTCGTATTAATCAACTGAAAGATAATATACGCTCCGAAGCCCGTAAAGGTTTGGTTGAATTTTCAAAATAGGACATCATTTTAATCTTATAAATACGGATGTATCAATACGAAAAGCCAGAACTATGTGCAAACAACCTTATCTCGCAGAAAAACCATGAAATTGTCACTGGATCCAATCATTAAGACAGAATTTGAGTAGTTATGTATTATAATACCAAACTATTTATGAGTAGCTGTATGCTATTGAGAACTGACATAAATACGTAGCTTAATTAATATGACTGATTTTAGGTTGAAAACTGAAAAAAATGTCTGTATTTTGAATCAACGAGTCAATTAAATTAAAACTAAAATTTTTGTCATATTGACGATAGAAGATGTCCAGTTGTTCATAAATTTTATTAGATGTTATTTCCTTATTACTAACAAAAGATTAATAAGCATTGTATCACTACATAGTATAAAACAAAGTCGCTTCCCGCTGTCTGTCCCTATGTATGCTTAAATCTTTAAAACTACGCAACGGATTTTGATGCGGTTTTTTTTTAGTAGATAGAGTGATTCAAGGGGAAGGTCTATATGTATAATACATGCATAATATAGTAGAGAAGCACTGATAATTTTAAAGGTTTCTAATATGATGTCGTAAATAAACACATTTTTTGTGCTTACATTGCAAACGCAGAACCCTACGAGACCTACATCTTAAAAAGGTCTACAAAAAAGCCCGAGATAGTATATGTCTATCTCTTAGGGATAACCCACAAAAACCATTTTTTATCCTTTACTTTTCATAGAAATAATGGATTATTTACGAAGCGATTTTAAGCAATACAGCATTAATTCTTATCCAATTAAGTGCCTTAATACATTGTGCATTTAATATAGATCAATATGACCATTACAGCATGTAATGTAAATGAATAGTTTCGAAAATATTACAGATTCAAAATGCAGGGACATAGCGGTTGCGGCGGTACCGCGGCCGGGAGGTCGAAAAAAAACTGTGAATATTGTATATAAAGACATTCTGTAGTATATTTAGTATGTTCAGGGGGTGTCCTTTGATGATTTCCCCTTCTCAGGAATAAGCTAAACAATATATATCCTAGCTANGGTGTGACAACAGCAACAATTTTTCCCTCATTAATTTGAGGTAGCGTGTAGTGGGTAAAAAATTCAGAAATGAATTTTCAGAATAATATTTCATATTAAACTAACTCACTTCTAAAAGATATCTAAATTATATGTATGTTTAATCATAGTATATTCAGTATATAGTTACATTAGTTCGACGGATCGTTAACCTTGTAGGTCGGTTGGTCGTGGTTGTTGTTGTCACCTCTCGTAGTTTAGTGGTCAGAACATTGGTGCGTAAAGCCAAAGGTCCCGGGTTCGATTCCCGACGGGGGTGTGACAACAGCAACAATTTTTCCCTCATTAATTTGAGGTAGCGTGTAGTGGGTAAAAAATTCAGAAATGAATTTTCAGAATAATATTTCATATTAAACTAACTCACTTCTAAAAGATATCTAAATTATATGTATGTTTAATCATAGTATATTCAGTATATAGTTACATTAGTTCGACGGATCGTTAACCTTGTAGGTCGGTTGGTCGTGGTTGTTGTTGTCACCTCTCGTAGTTTAGTGGTCAGAACATTGGTGCGTAAAGCCAAAGGTCCCGGGTTCGATTCCCGACGGGGGTGTGACAACAGCAACAATTTTTCCCTCATTAATTTGAGGTAGCGTGTAGTGGGTAAAAAATTCAGAAATGAATTTTCAGAATAATATTTCATATTAAACTAACTCACTTCTAAAAGATATCTAAATTATATGTATGTTTAATCATAGTATATTCAGTATATAGTTACATTAGTTCGACGGATCGTTAACCTTGTAGGTCGGTTGGTCGTGGTTGTTGTTGTCACCTCTCGTAGTTTAGTGGTCAGAACATTGGTGCGTAAAGCCAAAGGTCCCGGGTTCGATTCCCGGCGGGGGTGTGACAACAGCAACAATTTTTCCCTCATTAATTTGAGGTAGTGTGTAGTGGGTAAAAAATTCAAAAATGAATTTTCAGATTAATATTTCATATTAAACTAACTCACTTCTAAAAAGATGTCTAAATTGTATGTATGTTTAAAAAATACTACTTTCATTATTTCGTAGAAAAACGCCTGCAAGTAAAACTGCTTGAGAAACTCGAAGAGCATTCCTCTATACTGGCTGTGATAAGATTACAAAAAGGCATAGGGATATCGGTTCTTATTTCGGTGTTCACTGAACTTTCGCAGGTAGCAAGGTTTATGCTTACAATATCATCAGGAAATTCGACTTCTGGTCAATATTTCGGACCAAACACCCGAAATTAAAGTAAAAAGAAAAGGGGAAAGAAAGACGCAATAAACATTATTAATAGAACCAGAGAATCCCTAATTTCAATAAAGCAACATGAAAATGTACTTATTATTCTAATCTTAATAGGAAGTGCCAAAATTTTTGCTAGAAAATACTTCCGGCAAAAATTGATAATTGTGAATCCAATGCAGCGAGCGTTGATACAAATACAATAGACAAGAATTCGTAAGCGTTTAAGATAAAATTACAAGCATTTTACGAGATGAACTCAAAATGGTTGTAGAATGTTTGAATTCAATATCAAACAATCTCACAATCCTTTTAGACAAAAAGAATATTACAAGTGAAAATACTTAGTTTTAAGCAACTCTTATGCAGTTGGAGATATTATTTGATATATGCTCTTCTATGCAAGGCATCATGAAGTTCCTGCTAAATATGAAATAGCTGTTGGGCAAGCTTGTCGTCTTCGTCAGGTAATATTTATAACGAGCTTTTCAGTGACTTCGTACGAAAAAAAATTAGTTTACTTAAAATACTTAGTTAAAAATTCGAACAGGTCCATTATTATTAAAGAGGAGAGACCCTAACGATGATAAAAAGCGAAAAAGTCCGCTGCAATGCTCTTGACAATATGATGAATTTATGAACGAAATTAAGTTGATTTAACATTACTGTTTGATAACTATTTTTTGTTTATAAAAGCATATTTTTGGGTGTGTGTGTGTGTAAAATTTTAATTGGAAAAATAAAGTACAGCAGTTGGTTATTCAGTTGGGACCCCCTCCCCCAAAAGAATACTCCTCTAGGGGCCTAATTATCATCAATGCATACTACTTAGTACTAGTACAGGTCGGACGAAGGAAGCTGGCGAGCGGTCGCGCAGGTACTTGCCCATTTATGACCTATTTGGGTAAGTCACTTGGAACCGATATACAAATAAGCTTTCAGTAGGCGTAAAAGATTGTATTAATACAAATAGGACAGTAGCGTACTAGAAAGTAATGTAAAACATAACATACCAAAAAGAAAAATAACCTATTGCTTTCGTTTTATAGTGAGTTTTTACATTCACTGTCATCTCTACCACTGTCACCAACATCCACAATTAGTTCTTCTGTTTGTCTGTCTATTACTTGCTCACTGATCCCTATTTTTAAATATTTAATGTACGCCCCTGCAATCGTTATACCTAAAACTGCTTACTTTTGCCACCGCGCATTTTAAAATTTCCGCCAGCTTCCAGCGTCAGGCCTGTACCTACTAGTAATAATTTTCAAATCTATGCCCGCTAGAGGGGCGCCGATGAGGTGTTTGCCTAGGGCGCTCTCGACGTTTAATCCGCCTCTGCTGTTTGTATTTATTTAATTACATGGAAATGAATCTAACGCGTTCAGAGTATTCAAAATAACCCTGTTCTAATTAGAATTTTATTTAAAAGACGTTGTGACCAAAGTGGCCAGTGTCCATTGCAATCCGGCGATTACGAAAAGCCCAAAAACATGACGCAAATTAATAAAATCGAAAAAAGAATTTTGTTGTAAATGAACACGTTTTTAATTTTAGTTACATTGCAGGTATTTGAAAAAAATAAATCCAAAAATGATTTTTCAGGTGTTGTAAATTGTTTTAGTGACTCTAATAAGTGATAATATTAAACCGATAGCACGTTCACGTAAAACCATTTTAAAGGAATGTTGCATATAATAGGTACATATTATTGCAACAGGTAAGTTTCTAACCTTAAAATAGTTATAGGCGTAAACCAATTTTCAATTCGAAATCTACCTCCTTGATACCTACTACTTTCATATTCTTTTTTCCATTTACAATTCTTTTGTAATTTTCCAAATATAGCTTTTATAGATATATGTAAAGCAGTTAGTTTTCATCGGAGAATAATAGAAACGCAGTTCAAGGTACTTGTTGGAAGTGCTATTACAGCCTTTTACCAACTTTTTATTAAATTTCGTAGGAGGAGAAAACTGCGTATGCCATTATGAAAAAAATTTCGTTTATTTAAGGCTTTTTGTGATTTTAATAAGCAATTTTACGGTTCGCGTACACTATTCCTATGTAAATTTCTCCCTCGTTCATACAAGTTTTGTCACCAGGTTGTGTAAAAGAAGGAGTCCACCTTGATCAATGTAGTTGCAATTATCCCATTCGAATAGATAAGCGAAGATTCAGCGGCGCGTGCTACAAAGTACAGAGGTATACAAATTAATAAGGTGTTCTATCGGGTTTCAAATCCTAATAATATCATAATATTGCATTGTCACGGAACTTACAAAAGTATGAATAATTTCAGCTCAATCGGATAACCAGAAGTGATCAAAAAATGGCTTGCAAGATTTGACGCGGACAACTTACATAAGCACATTGCAATTTAAATAAAAGCTTGTAAAAACCATTCTGCAAAACTTCAACATTTAATAAACAGTACTAAAAATAATTTCAGAATGAACAAAATTTTGCACAAATGCGCTCCTTATTGAATTTCAAAAGAATCCATCGTTAAAAAACATTTATCTTCATTAGAAAATTATCATCATCATAAGGTCGTCAGTCCTAAAACTGGTTGGATACGCACCTCCACTCTTTCCTATCCTGAGCTAATCTTCGCATTTCCCTAAAACTAGAACAACCCATATCTTTAACTATTTGCGAACAGTAATCTAATCTAGATCTACCTCTACCCCTCCTAACTTTCGTTTCTGCTTCTAATATGTCTCTGACTAGACCTTTATGCCCTACCAACCTATCCCGCCAATTTTTTATTGACTTCCATAGAGTCCTATGTTATCATATTCCTTCTAATACCTCTTCATTACTAACCTTCTCTATCCACGATATCCTCATCATTCGCCTGTAACACCACATTTCGAACGTTTCTAACCTTTCCTTTTCCGCCGCGCCCACTGTCCATGTTTCGCACCCGTACAGCGCTGTCACAGAAGTGACTTCTTTTTTTTAAAGGGACTCGACCCTACGAAATCCTCTGCTTTATATCCCTACTACTCATTCCGTCCTGACTTATTTGTCTTCCTAGATACTTAAAATCAGCCACTTCTTCTAATTTTTCGTCTCATATCTTTATATTCGCTCTTTCTCTACTTTTTTTTTCCTTGCATACCAGTATTTTTGTTTTACTTTTATTGATTTTCATACAGTACTGTTTTGTCTATAACACTTCCATAGCTGCTAGATTGTAATAGGAATGTATACATTCGATACTCTGGTTATGTGTTTCCTTCTGACATTGTTTTTTCCGAGAACAAATTAACGGAAAGGGTGTCACAGCACAAAATTTTTCCTCATTAACTTGAGGGAATCTGTAGTGAAATATTAACCGCTACTAAACGTTGAAGCTTTCGTAAAGTATTGATATTGTTAAATATTTATCTGAAGGGATGGATTTCAAATAAATAACCAGCAGAGTTTATTTCCAATAACCAATATATTAATGATAAAAACTATTGTAGACAAAAAAATATAAGCGAAGGAAAAAGTTTGTATTAACAAGGCAACTATTCGAGAACAACTACTACTATTTTGGACTTTTTAGAATGCTACCCGTACAGTACCTGCTATGGGTCGGTTCTAGGAATTCTACGTACATCACGTCAAAGCAAGTAACTTTCTATAAAACAAGATTTGCAAGAAATATCTTGAGGGTACAAGATAACGCTTACTAACAGAACAGAAAACATATACCTAAGAATATTAATAAAGATAATTAAAAATATACCTAACATTTATGCTAAAATGTAATAGATATAAATGTATTTTAAATCGCAATCCACATTTCTATTAATTATTGAACAAGAACATAATGTTCTCTATTAAGTACTCTGATAGGGTTGATAAGCACGTGGATATATATACGTATTCGTTTATTAGCTTCACGCTGAAGCTTGTTACACAAATATTGTCTTATTTGCATGTTTAATGTACCGAAGTAAGCATCTTCTCGCAATCTACTCATTAAAAGTTTAATTAATGTTAAAATTTATGAGAAGAGAAGAAGATTAATTCAACTTGTAATCCTTTATGGCAAACAATTTATTCTCTTTCAATTATCATCGAAATTATCGATTCTGTTAGCCTAAAAAGAATATTCACTCAAAACAGGTGTCATATAGGCAATTAAGTAAAATGAAAATAAAAGTTAAAAAAAAATTAATCGTTTCAACACTTCATTTTATCTTCGTCGTTTTTTAAACTTAAATAAACAAAAATTAAAAATTCCCACACTTTTCGTTTTGGCGTAACAGCATTTCACCATAGTATGGCTTCATTACAAGTTACAGTTGGGACGATGAAAATTGGCAAAGTCTACAATAAATGATTTGGACGTATCTTTCTTCTTGTTTCCACATGGGACTGTAGTCATTTGCTGCTTTCTGAACACGCCTTTGTTAAATTAAAAAATGCTTCGTAGGTAGTATAGACAAAGTGACATCTGTTTTCTATATTTGCGAAATTCCCTACAACGTCTGTCACGAGTAAAAATAGTCGTTCTGTTAACAACCGCTCTAGTCTGGTTAGTAAGTTGAAAGAAGAAAATAAATACGACAGTTTTATTGCAGACTCTGCCAATTTTGAACGTCTCAACTATATATAAAACTAGTGCAGAAATTACGCTTTGTTATAACCATTATGCCTTATGTTTCTACAACTTGGATCTTTATCTTTATCTTTAACAAATTATCAACGGGAAAATAATCATTATTATCACAAAGGAAAAGGTGAAAACACTTAACTAAAAGAATGATTCCTCTATTCAGCACTCGATTAATGGTGCCATCGTAGCCAAACACAAGCAGTAAAAATCGGGAGGTATATTTTTTTCCCTTAGTCAAACTTTTGAATTGAAAGATGCTAATGTCTACGGCTTCGAATACGATTATTATAACCAATTTTATATTTTTTTATAAAATTAATATCTTTAACAAATAAGTAGACAATAACGTCAATGTTTTACAATGTCGTTATGCGAATCACAAATACTAGGTGATGCGAATTGCCGAATTTTCGTTCTCAATTTGGTTATGGTGATT
The DNA here is from genome assembly GCF_000699045.2 of Agrilus planipennis. Classification (NCBI taxonomy): domain Eukaryota; kingdom Metazoa; phylum Arthropoda; class Insecta; order Coleoptera; family Buprestidae; genus Agrilus; species Agrilus planipennis. Next base: position 119,810 of record NW_020438994.1, on the reverse strand, counting down.
TCGCCAGGTACCGGCTGAGTACCCGGCAAAACCACTACAGTTAATTGTTCATGTCTTCATTGCCCTCATCAACGTTCCAAACTACCTGTTAAGAAGGTCGTCTAAACACTATACCAATGAAATTTTAATTATTGGTTGGTGTTTCATAAATGAGGGTTAAAATCATTCAAACAAGTCATTATGCAGTACCGGCCGGATCCTAAAAAAGTGTCGGATCCGCCAGTACCGAAGCCAAACCGGGTAACTGGTCCATCTCTAACAGTCCTTATAAACGTACACCGTACTGAGTATATGAAATATAAATATATATAGTGCAGTCGAAATAAGAAGGCAAAGTCCCCAATAAATAATGCACACTAAAGGCATATCGTTTTTATCGTTCTTACAAACGGAAGATATCCTGTCTTTACTCTCTAAACACGCCTCCTCCACAGCTGCGTAGAGGCCTGCACCTACGTTTCATAAGAATCAATCGAATAGAATTAGACGGTTGAAAACGTGCTTGTCTTATTGCCTGTACCTACATTAAATGAGCAAATTTACAGGATCGGCTTAAGGTAGTAGTCGTGCTAGAGTATGGTGAAAAAGTTATTGTAAGATCTAAGATAATTCAATGAAATAATATTTATATAATTTCGATTGTACATCAAAACAGATTGAACGAGTCTGTATTCATACATACCCACACATCTACAAATATTATTGCTCTTTTAATCGTGCAACACTGTATTTCATATTGATACAAAATCTCATATTTTTAAGCGTTGTGTTAATATAACTCAACAACGGAAATAATATTTATATAATTTCGATTGTACATCANATATTTTTTTTCATTTTTAAGTTCACAACAAAAACATTTCTGAACTGTTAGTTTCTGAAAAATTCCGGCTATTCGTTTTTTATTAGAATTAATCAATTATTACAATTACTACATAGTATACTTTCCATGTTAATGACCTGAACTATAATTAAGTTTATCTCGAATTAGAGGAGGTCAATCGACTTCAAATTTTGAAGAAATTATAATTTCCTTAATGAGTATATTAAAATTTACAATCTATGCCCATCACACGACAACTACCTTTAATTTACTTGGTTTATTTGTACGAATAATTATCTCTCTGTTTTGTTGAGGTAATTGTTCCTGTTGTAAATAATGTTATTAGTGTTGTGGGTTTTGCTAATATTGTTGAAATTTATATTAGGCTAATGATATTATAATGAGCTACCAATAAATGTAGAGAGATGACTATTAGCACAAATATACCAACTAAATTAAGCCGACCCTGTAAATTTGCACATTTTATGAAGGTACAAATGACAAGACAAATATGTTATCGATCGTCTCATTTTATTCGATTGATTCTTATGAAACGTAGGTGCAGGTATCGACGCAGCTGTGAAGGAGGCGTGTTTAGAGAGTGAAGACAGGATATATTCCGTTTGTAAGAACGAGAAAAACGATATGCCTTTAGAGCGCATTATTTATTGGGGACTTTGCCTTCTTATTTCGACTGTACTATAGATTGATAAGTATGACATCCCCAATGCGCAAAGCGGACTTGCACTTACCCAGTTACTTTATTGTTATAAATCATTGAAAATTTTCAATTGTTTGAAAATATAAAATTCAAAGATAGTAATTGTTTTATTTTCTTTACAGCAGTTTTCCAGAATCGAATGTAGGCAGAAGTTTTCACTTCGTTTGGACTCCCAAAGATTCGCAATGAAACCCAACAATAGAATTCAAGACCACAGAGTCTTAGATGATTGGTCGGAAGCTTCAATCAACAGCACGTTGGAAGCTGGTGGACTCGATCTACCTATAGACATGAGATTTAATGACGGACATAGGTTATCCATAATTGTGTACAGTATATTAATGGTGTTTTCCGCCATTGGAAACATTACAGTGTTAGTGTTGCTTATACGAAGAAAAAGAACTACACCTTCGAGAATAAATAATATGTTGGTTCATCTTGCTATTGCGGATCTCTTGGTGAGTACCACTTGAGTATAACTATTGAAGTGTTAATGAAGTTGTATGTTATTATTCCTATTTAAAAACTGGTCAAATGAGAGTTGGACTCACGTACAGAGAGTTCCGTAGAAACTATATAAATAGTTCGTCTGTCATGGAAATCGCGTCTCGAATATTTTTGCCGCTTTTTCCTAGCATGTTTTAGGTTTTAGACCCCAAAACGTATAATTACATTATTACAATTAAACAATGATTACTACAAATTTAGTTTTTAAGATTTTTCCGTTTACTGGTACTATAAGGCATCACTTCTTGTCAAACATGATTTTATATCAACTGTAGGTTTTGATTCCCTTGCTAGTGTCAAATTTTGCGTATTTTATCTCACAGCTCCAGGAGGATGCAGACCTTCGTTTTTCTTATTAATTTCAACTTGATTCCTCCACACGTTTCTGAGAAAAAAAAGGTCTTGACAGACAGACAACAAAGTAATCCCATAAGGATTCCTTTTTTTCTTTTTGAGGTACAAAACCCTAAAAAGGAGTCAGTAAAAAAATATGCAAATTGTAGTAAATTTTGTTGAAATTACTAGGTATAAGAAATATTACATTCAAAAAGGTTNTTATTATATTTAATCTTTTTAAGAACATAGCTTTTCACAAAATTATTTGATTAATTCAGGGTAAGGAAGAATAAAATTAGGTTTAACTATGTTTTGGTCTGATGACCCAATAAAAATAACTGTTTTATCTAACCATTGATGATATACTGCACAGATATACAAAACATACTAGTATTTAATCAGTTAAGAGGTCGAGTCACGTGAACGCGCGGTTAAAGTGGAAAAAGTAATAGTATTGACTGTAGATAAAAGCCAAAAGCCAGTGTCAGAAAGAAACAGCCAAATTAGCCTTCCTTTTTTCTCTAACTTCTTAATCAATAGGTAAAAAATAAACTATTTTTCTTGATTTTTCTAAAACATAAGAAGACTACACTGCAAAATCGATACGAATCACGATAGTGGGTAAAATAGGGTAGGGGTATCAAAAAAAATGTTTAGTGAGGGTAGAATACATTAGAAAGGGCAAGATAGCAATATTGCTAGAAGTCTGCGAGTTATTTACAAAATAAGATTTGGTGTCCACGGGAAAAACGTTGAAGTAACAGTAAACATGGCGAAACCGATGAATATCATGAATTCTAGTTACCGAGAGCGTCAAGTCATTTCGACATATCGTGTTTCTTTAATATTTTATATGTAGGTTGTACATACTGTTACGTCACGACGCTGAAGACTGGTCCGAAGGATTCCTTATGGTCAGCTTACAATACGTTGTTTTTATCCCAGGTACGTTTAACTAGGTGTTCTACTTAATTATTGTTAAAGACACCTTTAATTTACACCAGGACGTTGCCTTTAAATGTAAAATAATAGCAGTTTTAACAATAATAGAACAATTGTAAAGTCTTCGTATTTGAAACACTAACCCTTCGATAACACTTAATCGAACCAAGTCGATATTATACGAAAAAGGATTTAACGTTTGAAAAGACTTTATTAAAAATAGGTCAAAGAGGTACAAAACCAAACTTAGAACTAATTTAACAATTACTCTCTGTGCCTTATATTCATATGGGTCATTAACTACTACTGACGTGAAAGTAAAAAGGTGTTTATATTGTTAGAATCTTAGAATCTTGAAAATTATGAGGGACTCGGAAAACAATCTGATACAGTGAGAAAGGTTGAATGTCAGAATAAGAAAAAAAAAATGTACTGGAAGGATAGCAGGTCTTATGAGCTGGTCAGATTGAAAGTGTGTTAAAAACGAAATACTTCCTGAAAGAAAACGAATTATCAGGGAGTTTAATGATATGTCAACTGGAAATAAACAAAGCTTGTATCTATCTGGTTTAATAACAATGTGTAAAATAAAGCAACGAAAACCGCGACAAGAGGAAGGAATGACCCTTTTCCATAATAAACCGTATTAGTTAATTAGGCATGATAATAATTTTATTGAAGTACCGGTTTATCAAAAAGCATTTAAATCTCTACATGAGATTACCAGAAGACATCTACAAACCATACAAGAGTCACTGGAAAAATGTGATAAGACACCAATTGATGTGAGAGGAAAATATGTTCATACGAATTAAGGAAAGTCTCCAACTGTTTTGAAAGCTGTAAGAAAGCCCATAAGCTCGTTTAAAGGAAAGCAAAGTTTATGTAGCCGAAAAAAGAGTGCTATAATGGACATGCACTTTATGAATATTATCGGAAGGTGTTTATTAATGATTTTAACGATAAATTTGGTTATTCACACAGTTACACTTATACGAGGTCTGTTCAAAAAGTATCGCGAATTTTGAATTTCCACGGGTTACGTATATTCGATTTTCGATTTGCCTGTGGCGTTAAGTTAGTACACGTGTCTCTCACTTATACTGACAATTTCGGCCATGTTGAATGTTCAGTTAATTTTTGACAGCTGCTTTGCTTGCATGTATTTTGGCTCGTCATCGATTTTTGCTAATCCAAAAAAATGGATCAATAAATCTATATCAAATTTTATATGAAAAATAAAATTGAGTGCGCGGACGCATTCCGAATGTTGACTGTGGCATATGATGAAGCTATCTTGGGCCGAAGCAACGCTTATCGATGATACAAAAAGTTCTCAGAGGGGCGAGAAAATGTCAAAGAACGTGCGGACGCTCGAGCACGACAAAAACAAACGAAAACATTCATTGGTCAATCGTGGAATCACCGTTCATCAACTGGGAGGAGAAGAAAATAAATTTCCCGGGTATTATCGGTTGGCGATTAATCAGCTTGATGAAATTTTAGTTAAGATTGAAAATGTGATTGGAAAGTAAAAAACAAACTGTAGAGAAAGCGTACCAGCAGAGGAACGATAACTGTTTAAAAAGAGGCAGATAAATTTGATTTACCGGTATTGTAGCGAGCACGAGTGTGTTTGTGTGCGATCGGGCACACGTGTGCGTGAACGGCTTATCAAATCGCCGACTAGACGCGGGCGCCTTTCTTCATGTGCGCCGTATTTGTAAATGTGTGTGACGTATTTGCGTTCTGGGAAAGCAGTTAAACAGTTCAAAATAAAAAATAAACTAATCCGGATGTTTCCAGAAGGTTCAAGAAAGTAGACAAAAGAGTATTTAAAGGAAGTGACGATCGCCGAGATAAATAGAAATAAATTGACCGTTGCAGAAGTGAATCCAGAAATAAATAGCGCAGTGAATAGTGATATATCAACAGTAGTGTAAATATATAGAGTAATTCATAACCTAAGTTTAGTAATAATTTAATAGTCTTAGTTCTTCAGTAATTAGTGTAAACAAATAGTTTTTATCGTTATCAGTATTAGAAGTTAATTCTGTTAAACCCACGAACATTACAATATTAGTTGAGACGAAAATAGTTCTAATCCACTGCGGGCGGATATGGAAGCTGTGATGTTTCTAGATGGTATATATGTATAATATTTTACACTGTTGGACAGTGAATAGCTGGACTTGACTACAGGATACAATATTAAAGAGTAAGATTATGGAGGAAGAGAGGAAAATGGTGTACGTAAATTCTTCTTCTTCTTAATCCGCAGTTGTAGGTCAAGAGGAAGATGTTTGGTGCTCTCCAAGTGCTCTCACATGCACTGGCAAGAAATAAATCAAATTCTCCACTCTGTCTCTTATCCTTAACAAAGAAATCTTATGACCTTGTCAACGATGACCGTTGACCGTTTTAGCTTTCTATTTCTTTCGCAACTTCGTGTTTTCATCGGCTTTATCCGTTAGCAGATTTGATGTGTCTGTATTCTCATCATCGTTAACTGCAGGTACATTACAGTGAGTTTTGTAACAAAGACAAATCAAACAGTTTATTTGAATAACCCGGAGTTTCTACCTTACTCTCGTGGTGTGGCATTACATGCAAGAGAATACATCTGGCCCTTCTACTTCCAGGGTCTAATTTTTTTACGAGTTCCTCGCTTCTAGTCTGCTGTTGTAACATGACCTGCATATATGAGTCCTGCAATTTCTTTTATTCAACCTTATTTTCTGCACTGGAACATAAATCTTAACATACGATACTACTTCATTCACTATTAACGAATAACTAACGAACAGCATAAGAAAGATGTGCCACAGTCTCATACCTGTGCTGCTTGTTTCAGATATCTTGCAACAGGTAATTCATACTGAAGTGTGACATTTAGTAACTGACTGAGTAGGATAACGGTGAGTGCAATTGTTAAGGAGATTTGTAAAGCACTTTGGATTCACTGCAACCTACAGTGATGACCAAACCTACTATAGAAATTTGGAAAACATGCGAAAATGCGTTTCGGGGAAAGTGGAGCTTTTCTTACTCTGTTGGCTAAAAATGGTGAACACGCTTTCATTACAGCTCTATCTCACAGAAGTTTCCTATTTTTCAATTATAAACACTTTCATTTTGCGTGTAGCAGCATTGCGAAACGATTAGTAGGGCTGCATTTGGAGCTGCCTCCGCCGGAATATTTGCGCCACATCTTTGTTCATATTTCTTCGTAGACGACGGAGCCTTTCCCCTTACTACTTAGCTCCTGCAACCATACTTCTGAAAACTCAGGAGAAATTCATAGCAGCTGCTATTGCTTTACTTAACCATATACAGTCGACGCCAACATCAAGCATTCTCATATCTGTATACGAAAATGTCGAGTCTAACACCTTAAGGCTACTGCGGCCTGCTACTGCACTAAATGCAAAAAAAAAGGTAGCAAAGATGCTGAGAACGTTCTTCTTAGAGTATTTAAATCAGTTAAAGATCAACTGCCGAAGCTGCAAGTAGGAGTGTAAACACGGTGCTGAGTAAGGTAGAACATGTGGATTCCGTCAACCGATTTTTGCAACATTTTGTATTAATCTTGAACTTACATCTAACCCCAATGAAATATTTTTACTTGCCTGATTGTTTCAATTCTTTTACAACTACCGAGGCGTATCCCTTCGGCTTGTTATTAGGTATTTCTCTACGGCTTTATAGCAGTAATGAAAACAAATGTTACTAGACTTATTGTCTAGTCTTTCATTTCTTTTACTACTCGAGTAATCAAGTAAATTTTTTTCGTGTTGTCTGACACTTTTCAAAAACATGCTTCAGTAACTTCTACTTTAGCGTAGTCTGCACATTTTAATTTCTAGTCATTCTAGCTTTTTGAATTGAAAATATATAAAAAGGAAAGTTCAAGCTCCATAACTGACCGAGATAAAGCCAAAAAACGAAAAAACCCTAAATAATTTTTTGAGGTTAGGTTTGTATCTTTTCGGCTGCAAATTTACACAAACCACCAATTTTTAAGTTGAATAAACCTATATCTTTTCTTATTGTGGTTTTATTAGGAGCAATTTTCACTATCTTATCCAGCTAGGCCCTTTACTAAGATTTTGTTATTTTATTTAATAGATCAGATACGTAGTAATACAATATAGGTATTTACTGCATCCTGCTACACATTCTAGGAATATGAAAGGTATCATGATATCTGTATACAGGTCTAATGGTAGAAAAGAAAAGAAAATTCTACATACAAATATTTTTAATATTCCTTTTACACCCAGTACCTATGGTTAAATGCCCTTCAACTCAGGCAGAAATATCAATATAAGTTGATAGATTGCAATTACGTACTTTCAAGTATATCATTGAAGCAGGTGGATCAAATATATCAAAAACTTCAGTCATCTTATCAGTTGATATTTATCAAGCTTACAAAATATTAATACAGAATTATAGTAATGCTTTTTTTTACCTACTTTGAACTTTATGGTGAGTAGAGGTATACTTTTATTTCCTGTAATACTTTGTGATTGAATATTGAACTTTTCATAGTGATATATAAGAGTATTTAAGGTATAGGTTTGCTTTAGATCTAATGGAGCAAACATTTTAGTCTTTGTTTTCACCTTTCAAAGTTCTATTAATAATTTTACTTCTCAGTTTTGTTAGTGGTTTTGTAGCATTATTGTATGAGTTTCCCCAAACAAAAATTCCGTATGTAGCTTTACTGTTGAATAGACAATAGTAAATCATTGACATCATTCTAATATTGATACATTTTTTGAGCTTATTAAATACCAGTACTAAATAACGCAATTTTTTCTCTATAGATTCTATACGAAATTTCCATTTTAAATTTTGGTCAATTAAAACACCTAGATACTTTGTTTAATAGACTTTTTGTATATTTTTACCATATATTTCAATATTTAGCTGAATAGGAGTTTTATCATTATAGTTACTGAAAGCTATGTAAACCGTTTTGCAAATGTTAATTGATAATTGATTTTGTATTAACGAGTAACTTACAGTTTCTAAAATTAGATTAATGTTTCTTTCAGCTTGTTTCCAAATCTCATCTGAGCAATAAATAACAGTGTCATCAGCAAAATCAGATCCATTTTCTCCACTAACAACATCAAATACATCGTTAATATAAATAATATTGTTCCTATAAACTTATTTTCTAGTAAAAATTATCTTAAATTACATCCTCAAGTGGTTCAAATCCCATGCAATAATTGCAGGATAATTTGTAAATTATTCAACTACCTATAAAAACTAAAAATAACGATCGCTTAAGAAAAAGGATTTAGTAAAATAATTCCTAATAGGGCTGAATAAGATATTGATCCATTTTGAAAGCATGTTAGTACCTATAAGGTAGTCAGAGCTAACAAAATTTTTAAAACAAAATTGAAATATCTACTCAAAAAGATGTTAGGAAGGAAGTCCTTAAAAGGTTCCAAATTACTTTTGCTGAGAGCTAATTTAGGGCACAATGCAACCGTCAGATTCAATTATGAGGAAAGCCTTTTCAGGCTTTTGCTTATATTCATGATGCGGACCATAAAAAATCTCAGTACTGTCAGCATTACTCATGTTTTATCCATCTCTTACGAAATTTTAAAAAAAAATTTTAGTCTTAAAAAAAAATCTTATAGGAATAGTCAGCTTACTTCATTTAAGGGCGATCTTTCCTAGCTGGAGCATCAATGTGATCAATCCCTTTAAACTATTTATTATCAAGCTTTTTAATGTTAGCTTCTTCGGAAAATATCAACTGCCAGTTGATAGTAAGATATATAGAAACGTTCGTGAAAATGGAACTAAGAAGATATTAGGCAAATTAAGAACATCGCAAGAATTAATAGAAACTAATGGGATCATTCGAATAGAGAAAGGAGTTCTGGATGCGACTCGAGAAGTCCAAACTACTAACTTCCCAGTGGAAAAAACAAAAGTACCATTTTATCGCTATTTTTATTATTATTATATTATGCAATAATAATAATATTACTCAAAAGATGTTTGGATTCTGCATTATTAGATAGTATAATTTATAAATTGCAAAATTTAGCTGGTTTGCCTTTTTTTTTGTTTTTTCCGCAACAAATTGCCGGGCTCTTTAATTAACGTCACTACTGCTAATTAATCACTCGTTCAGTACTATATCGCACACTTTATCACTTTTTTGCTCTTCTTATTTCGCTTTTTTTTTCGTCTCGTAAGTAGAATTAAAACTAGTTGTTTTACTTTCGCGGAAGAAGGGAAATCATTGAAATACACCCAGTCATCCGTACGACTGGGTAGTGTTGGATTCCCTCCGAGTAGGACCTACCAATTAAAACGCCTCTACCTCAGGCTGTTTTAGGACGATTGGGTAAGGTCCTCTTCAGCTGAGTCTTCCGAATTCGCAGCAAATATTTATAGGGGTCGGACCTTCTCCGGAAAGATTCCAGAATGTAGTATCTAGAGACTCAGATCTTCTTTGTTGCTAGCGCAATCTAGCCATCCCACAATAGGCCGCCATAATTATTATTGCTGTTGACTTTTTTTAATTAGTCCATGCGTTTCCATCTGCCGCTGTTCCAACTGTTTGAGGTAAACAAACCACGAGATCTCTCCTTCAAAAGTTGGACGTGTAATTTTTGCTGACCTTGCACCGGAATCGTGAGTCCCCGCGGTGATAGGCAGTTTAGCTTTTCAATTTCTTGTCCCGTTTCTTCCCTCATGTTTTCTATTTTCTATTCCATTTTGATTTCTCTTTCTTCTGTTTTCTGTTTCATCTCATCTCTATTCTCATTTGTAAATTATTACACTCATACCTTTTCAATTTAATTTTTTAATAATATTGTCCTGTAAAAACACCTTTCGCACTACTAGTAATTTATTTAACTAATTAACACCACTATTAGTAACGAAACACTTGTTCAGTACTGCATCGCAAATTTTATGCCTTCTTCGTTCTTCTTCTTTCTTTCTCCTCCTAACTAGAACTCGAAGTCTTTCCAGTCTCGTTAATAGAAGCTACACTTGTTTTAGAAATAATTCAGAATGTAGGATCCAGAAACTCTAGTTTTCATTTTTACTAGCGTAATCTGGGCAACCCACAATAGACTTCTTGAGTCCTTTTTGCGTATGGTGGGTTGACTACAGATAACAACATCCTTTTGGAAAGAAAGACGGTGGTAATGTGATACTTCTGGTTTAGTTAAAAGGTAGTTATCCTCAAAGAAGTATATGATTTTACGTATAGTCAACAATGTTAAATGGTTATTTTACAAACAAAAAAGGTAGCAAAATAAACTACCTATGACCAAGAGGTATGTATTTTTCAACTTTATCATTCACAACAAGTTCAGTTGTACTTGTACATCTACATAATATGTTTCCTTTCATTTTCTCATTGAAGTAAAAGATACTTTGAAATGAAAAGACAATATCTATTTCACTCCGTTTTGTTTTCCTTTCTGTAGCAATATAAAAAAATTAAAACGATTATACCAATTGGGCCATAGTCATCTTTACAAATAAGAAACAACTTTCAAATTTCAAAAGACAGAAAAAGCACCTCTGTTAGTTTTTTGACTATGAAACGAAAATTGTTCATCTTGTTACAGACGCCCGTAGTAGTTCCTCCAGAATAAATTAGTAATGAATGCTATGTCGTTGTTAATTATTTTTTTGCGTTTTTTAGTTTTGATAATCATTAAATTGTTACGTTAAGTAAATTCAGTAAAAATGTAATTTGTGACTACATAATCATAATGAAGAAGTTCATTTGAAGGTCATGTAGGCTTTCAAACTGGAATGCATGCTTCTTGGTTCAACAATTGAAATTCAGCAATCGGAAGTCGGTATCCTTAAAATTGATTTTTTCACGGTCGTAGTCAAGTCTGTCCTTTAGAAAGGTACAACTTTTATCTAAATTTTTAACCGAAAGAATGACATTCAATCAAGCATTTTCGGATATTTGGTTACACCTTCTTGTAAATACGAACTAAAACATTAAGAGAAAACTACTTCAAGGATTTTTCCGATTATAAAATATTCCGCTGCGGTGAAAAGTTTAATGAATGAGATTTTACTTGCAAATGACCTCAAAGGTCAGCACCACAGTAATAATCAGTGTCACCAGGCAATTTCCCTTTCGAAAGCATACAACTTTTGTGTAATACTTTCTCCAAAATAATAAGATCCAACGAAGACATTTTATTGTCTTATCCTAAATGGTTACCCTGTATATATTAGGGTGANGGATAATTTGTAAATTATTCAACTACCTATAAAAACTAAAAATAACGATCGCTTAAGAAAAAGGATTTAGTAAAATAATTCCTAATAGGGCTGAATAAGATATTGATCCATTTTGAAAGCATGTTAGTACCTATAAGGTAGTCAGAGCTAACAAAATTTTTAAAACAAAATTGAAATATCTACTCAAAAAGATGTTAGGAAGGAAGTCCTTAAAAGGTTCCAAATTACTTTTGCTGAGAGCTAATTTAGGGCACAATGCAACCGTCAGATTCAATTATGAGGAAAGCCTTTTCAGGCTTTTGCTTATATTCATGATGCGGACCATAAAAAATCTCAGTACTGTCAGCATTACTCATGTTTTATCCATCTCTTACGAAATTTTAAAAAAAAATTTTAGTCTTAAAAAAAAATCTTATAGGAATAGTCAGCTTACTTCATTTAAGGGCGATCTTTCCTAGCTGGAGCATCAATGTGATCAATCCCTTTAAACTATTTATTATCAAGCTTTTTAATGTTAGCTTCTTCGGAAAATATCAACTGCCAGTTGATAGTAAGATATATAGAAACGTTCGTGAAAATGGAACTAAGAAGATATTAGGCAAATTAAGAACATCGCAAGAATTAATAGAAACTAATGGGATCATTCGAATAGAGAAAGGAGTTCTGGATGCGACTCGAGAAGTCCAAACTACTAACTTCCCAGTGGAAAAAACAAAAGTACCATTTTATCGCTATTTTTATTATTATTATATTATGCAATAATAATAATATTACTCAAAAGATGTTTGGATTCTGCATTATTAGATAGTATAATTTATAAATTGCAAAATTTAGCTGGTTTGCCTTTTTTTTTGTTTTTTCCGCAACAAATTGCCGGGCTCTTTAATTAACGTCACTACTGCTAATTAATCACTCGTTCAGTACTATATCGCACACTTTATCACTTTTTTGCTCTTCTTATTTCGCTTTTTTTTTCGTCTCGTAAGTAGAATTAAAACTAGTTGTTTTACTTTCGCGGAAGAAGGGAAATCATTGAAATACACCCAGTCATCCGTACGACTGGGTAGTGTTGGATTCCCTCCGAGTAGGACCTACCAATTAAAACGCCTCTACCTCAGGCTGTTTTAGGACGATTGGGTAAGGTCCTCTTCAGCTGAGTCTTCCGAATTCGCAGCAAATATTTATAGGGGTCGGACCTTCTCCGGAAAGATTCCAGAATGTAGTATCTAGAGACTCAGATCTTCTTTGTTGCTAGCGCAATCTAGCCATCCCACAATAGGCCGCCATAATTATTATTGCTGTTGACTTTTTTTAATTAGTCCATGCGTTTCCATCTGCCGCTGTTCCAACTGTTTGAGGTAAACAAACCACGAGATCTCTCCTTCAAAAGTTGGACGTGTAATTTTTGCTGACCTTGCACCGGAATCGTGAGTCCCCGCGGTGATAGGCAGTTTAGCTTTTCAATTTCTTGTCCCGTTTCTTCCCTCATGTTTTCTATTTTCTATTCCATTTTGATTTCTCTTTCTTCTGTTTTCTGTTTCATCTCATCTCTATTCTCATTTGTAAATTATTACACTCATACCTTTTCAATTTAATTTTTTAATAATATTGTCCTGTAAAAACACCTTTCGCACTACTAGTAATTTATTTAACTAATTAACACCACTATTAGTAACGAAACACTTGTTCAGTACTGCATCGCAAATTTTATGCCTTCTTCGTTCTTCTTCTTTCTTTCTCCTCCTAACTAGAACTCGAAGTCTTTCCAGTCTCGTTAATAGAAGCTACACTTGTTTTAGAAATAATTCAGAATGTAGGATCCAGAAACTCTAGTTTTCATTTTTACTAGCGTAATCTGGGCAACCCACAATAGACTTCTTGAGTCCTTTTTGCGTATGGTGGGTTGACTACAGATAACAACATCCTTTTGGAAAGAAAGACGGTGGTAATGTGATACTTCTGGTTTAGTTAAAAGGTAGTTATCCTCAAAGAAGTATATGATTTTACGTATAGTCAACAATGTTAAATGGTTATTTTACAAACAAAAAAGGTAGCAAAATAAACTACCTATGACCAAGAGGTATGTATTTTTCAACTTTATCATTCACAACAAGTTCAGTTGTACTTGTACATCTACATAATATGTTTCCTTTCATTTTCTCATTGAAGTAAAAGATACTTTGAAATGAAAAGACAATATCTATTTCACTCCGTTTTGTTTTCCTTTCTGTAGCAATATAAAAAAATTAAAACGATTATACCAATTGGGCCATAGTCATCTTTACAAATAAGAAACAACTTTCAAATTTCAAAAGACAGAAAAAGCACCTCTGTTAGTTTTTTGACTATGAAACGAAAATTGTTCATCTTGTTACAGACGCCCGTAGTAGTTCCTCCAGAATAAATTAGTAATGAATGCTATGTCGTTGTTAATTATTTTTTTGCGTTTTTTAGTTTTGATAATCATTAAATTGTTACGTTAAGTAAATTCAGTAAAAATGTAATTTGTGACTACATAATCATAATGAAGAAGTTCATTTGAAGGTCATGTAGGCTTTCAAACTGGAATGCATGCTTCTTGGTTCAACAATTGAAATTCAGCAATCGGAAGTCGGTATCCTTAAAATTGATTTTTTCACGGTCGTAGTCAAGTCTGTCCTTTAGAAAGGTACAACTTTTATCTAAATTTTTAACCGAAAGAATGACATTCAATCAAGCATTTTCGGATATTTGGTTACACCTTCTTGTAAATACGAACTAAAACATTAAGAGAAAACTACTTCAAGGATTTTTCCGATTATAAAATATTCCGCTGCGGTGAAAAGTTTAATGAATGAGATTTTACTTGCAAATGACCTCAAAGGTCAGCACCACAGTAATAATCAGTGTCACCAGGCAATTTCCCTTTCGAAAGCATACAACTTTTGTGTAATACTTTCTCCAAAATAATAAGATCCAACGAAGACATTTTATTGTCTTATCCTAAATGGTTACCCTGTATATATTAGGGTGATTTAATTTTATTTTTTTTTTAAAAAAGGTTTAATAGTTGCTGATGTATTATATAAAAAGAACTCTATTCAAAGGAGAGCTTATAATATTGATATTATTGGCGATGTTGAACTTCTTAGTTGTCCATAAGAAAAGCATAGGAAAGAATACTTCACTAGACATTTTCGTAAACAAACCACTTACAAACGGAGCTTTATTTGTTTAAAAGAGCATAAATGTTATATAGAAGAGTTGGAGTGTGCGTATTTACCGTGCTTTTCTTATAGAAAACTAAACAGTCGAATGAGTCAAAAGTAAAAATCAATACCATCTCTTCCTTTACTAGAGACCTTCTCATATATATTAGCAATTATTAAACTTTCGAAAAAAAAAAAGAGAAGATTTTGAGTCACCCTAATACTACAAAAGCTATAGAATGGAAGATTCTGTGTGACGAAATCGCCATTGTACTTATAAGCCGTTTTGTAACATAAAAGTTACGTTTGTTTTTTCGTCGTTTTCAAAAATGTAATTATTCAATACAAAAACTAACCTAAAATTATTTATTAATGTTTCTTTATTATTGTTTTTCAGGTGACATTTCTCATGATGCCCTTAGAAATTGCATGGGCCATAACAGTGTCCTGGATGGCTGGAGACGCTATGTGCCGAATTATGGCTTTCTTTAGAATATTCGGCGTGTACTTATCAAGTTTTATTCTAGTCTGCATAAGTCTAGATAGGTAAGTTTCTACAACAGTTGTGAAGAGTGTCAAGATATACAAAAAATTAAGGGGACTACATTTTTAAACAATGTTACCAAATCGAAACCAGACGTCATAGAACATATTTCAATTAATTAATTTCAAAAAATGCTCAATCATTTCAATGAACTAAATCAAGAAAGGGAGACTCAAAAATTTATTTATTTTTTTTTTTGTTTAAATTTACCCATGGTCTAAGATAATTTTAACTTGATAGTGTCAGCTTAATGAAACCATGATCAAACGGTATATACGATTCCACCTTTGATTAGTCTCAAACCTATTCCGTTATGCAGATCGACTTCGTAAAAAAGCCGAGATATTGAGGTACCTAATTACCGAATTTATCACAAACAATAATAAAACCTGAATATGTTGCCCCCTGAGTAAATGAAACGTCGATGGTAAGAAGAGTAAAGGTTAATTCAAAAGTTTCTATTTTAGTAGAAAATTCAAGAATCGATAATTCTAACCCCTAAACCTAAGTCAATATTTGGAATGCTAATACAATATCCGCTTTATTTACAACATTGAGCTGTGTAACACAATAGGTTTGATACCGTGGTCAAAGTTGGCATTATACATTTGAATTATGCTTCGAATTTCTCTTGAAAGTACACATATTTCTCGATTTAGTAATATCGTAGAAAGAGGTATAAACAAATCAGCGCCATAGTCAACTTTCTTTACATAGGCAAACTGTTGATCACACCGCTATAAATTATGCATTCTATATATATCTCAAAAGCCTCAAGTTCCATAAAAATAACGCTTTAATATAATAAAGAAATTCGAAGAGGTCAGTATTCTGCCGAAACTGCCAGACGAGGATCGCGATTTCGATCTTGTTGGATCTCACAGCGCGTCGCAGACAGCTTCAACAGAACACAAACCAACTTTTACCTGCTGTCTTAATGAAATCCTATAAATGGCGCGGTAAACGCCATCTGTAGTACAATGCTACATTTTACGGATCACTATGAATCCAGGCGTAGCTCACCACTACGTGAAAAGCACGTTACCATAATCGAATAAAGAAAATCGAAGTGGTCAGTATTCTGTCGAAACTGCCAGACGGGTCCGCGATTTCGATAAGTTATATAAAAATAGCAAATAATGTAAAACCACAAGTATATAATTTTACAAAAGTCAAAATAGGAGATAATATTAGAGATAAAAGTAAAGAATGTCTCAAATTACATGTATATTTCCTATTGACGCTGTCCTGAAAGTCGTCGTCGATTAGAGTTGTTTTCTAACGTTTCCCTTGAAAGAGTTGCTAACTTCTTCAGAGGTCCTCCCATCCTCGATGCTGGATGTGGGCCGGCGATTTCTCCCTTTTGTCCTTAACTAATCTGATGGTCTAATTGATCTTCTTCGTAGATTTGAAGATGATATCAATGTAGTCCGTGAGCTTTTGATCATATGGTAGATATGGTAGAGAGGTAGTTCGCCGTCCGTTGTTCTCTGGTGCTCTTAATCTGTTCATTGATCTCTCGAACTCCCTCTTTTTGTAACCATTCAACTCGAAAGCGGTCTTTATGTGCTCCAGTGTCGCCTGAAAGTTTTCCGGTTCGCAGATCCTTCTAACTCGTGTGGCCCTCTGTTCAAGTGTTGGAGGAAGTGATTCAACTTTTCCATTCCGTGTCCGCAAATTACGAAGGAACTAAGCAGTCATTTTGTACTCAGAGGTCTCGATAGCATTCTTCTCAAACAGCTTTCAGTGAGGAAAACCTCAAATAGCGTACTGACGTCGGCAGGGAAGATCTTAGTCACCAGGTCAAGCCACCCTGTCAGCGGAAATTTGGTGAACAGCAAGACGGCGTCAAGGTTTACAAGGTGTCTCCTGGTTCAATGTCGATGTCTTGGATCTTGATGAAAGATCCAACGCAAGTGAGGAAACGCCTTATTGACTGACTCATCAAATCATCATCCGTACTTAGTTTTAGAACATTAATACTAAAATTGATTTTATATAGTCTTTAAGATTTTAAGTCATACCTGTACGTATAATACAGTTTATTTAAATATACGACTAATATTAAAAAGGTAAACCTTGGTAAAGCCCCACAAAATTGAAACTTGACAATCAAGTGTTGACCTTGCCAAAAGCCTTTATTTCTAACTATGATAACTTTTTATTTCTAATTTAATACCAAACCTTTGGTAACGTCCCGTATTAATTGTAAACAAGATCTCTCTTGACAAGTGTACCATGGTGTATACCGATAAGGCAAAATATTGCCGAACATAGTACATAAAAATTATAATATTTTTTCCGGTATTTTACCTTTTTATGTCGCACTAGCGAAAATACGTAATGTCGGGAACATGTGGATTTTTTTTTAATTACATCTATTTGAAAAAATCCAAGCTTCTCACAAAATTGTCCTAAAATAATAATAAAATTAGACTTACACTTGTATGATTTTGTTTACACTTGTGGGCACGCGGTAAGCCAAGTTGTCGCTTGTAATGCTGGCTTGCCATACCATTGTAGCGTGCGTAACGCTAATACATAAAGATGCAAACTCCAGTCTATTTGCAAGTCTGGAGTAGGATAATGAAGTGACTATGGCTATTTGCAAGTCCAATAGTCAAACGAAGTCGAGTCTGTTTGTAAGACTGATTTATTTAATTATTTACACGTTATTTATACAAAACTGTTTACATGGTTTAGATGTAAAGTGTTTGGTTATCCTACTGTGAAGTATTTGGGAAAGTGTACTCGACATCCTGAGCGAGTTCTTTCTTGTTGATTATGCTGCTTCATTGTGGCGAAGGAGAGTATTGTGGATGTTGTCCCTCTGACATGATGTATGTTGGTTTAAGTCGGCGAATAGATACAGTTTTCTCCTTTTTGGGCAATTGAACGTGTGATCCTTCCCGTTGATAACTTTGAAAGAGCCGTCTTAAGAGAATTGAAGCTGGTTTTTAGGATCACCATGTCGAATTAGGACGTACTCTCCTGTTTGGAGGTCTTTGTAGATGAATGTTTTCTTTTCCTCATGTCGTGTTCCGGATACAGGCTGTAGTAGTTAGAAGTGTTGGCGAAGCTGTTGTATGAAGGTTGATGGGCTGTTATTGGTTTGTGGGCTTGATGGAGATAGGAATTCTTCAGGTAGACGTAGTGATTTTCCGTATACCATGTCAGCGGCTGTTGCTTTCAGGTCTTCCTTCCTTCAGCTGGCGATGAAATCGTTCAATCATTCCATTTGCTGCAAGGTTGTATGCCGTGGTATAAATGTGTTCGGTGTTCGTTAGATGTGACAGTTCGTTGAAGAACTGTCTTTCTTGGTTGTGTGATTAACTTGATTGATGCACTAATATCAGGGTGTGTTAGGGAATAATCGGGTCAGGAATGGTCTAGATGTTCCTGTTGAGATGCCACAGAAGATAACTTTTATTGTACCCGGTATATGGATACGTTTTAATACTAGGGACTTGTTAGAATTGAGATATGCTTGAAGTTCTATATCGGGCTCTTATTGAGTTGCAAGTGCTTCGTAATAAATGGAACTTAATACTTCTGAAATACAACGCTAATAAATAAAGATGCAGACTTCAGTCTATTTACAAGTCTGGAGCTGGATGATGAACTGACTATGGCTATTTGCAAATCCAATAGTCAGACGAAGACGGGTCTGTTTGCAATACTGATTTATTTAATTATTTACACGGTATCTGTACAAAACTATTTACATGGCTTAAATGTAAAGTGTTTGTCCAGCAGTTTGGTCCGAATTCGATCGTTGACCCAGTTTGATCGATCTACAACGACGATAGAAATGCTGAATCGCTTGCACACATATTGTATGCCTGTGAACTGTACGGGGTGTTCCCACACCGTCACAAGAAAAGGTTAGGTTAAGATAAATAACGTTTGTTTACAATATTTATAACTTGAAAAGGTGGATGTTTAGTAGTACCTATCAGACGCTAAAGGTCAGTGTTAAATTTAACACCCCGGGTGCCTTTTTTCTTTCGAGAAAACACGATGGATGAAGTACCGGGTAAATGTAATAATAATGTTAGTATTTACAAAATGTATTTACAAGAAAAGTAACTATTACCACGACCAACTTAACTACCGCTGGAGGTGTAGCAGGTAGAAATTTTTTACACCAACATAGGTTTACATGTGTCTAGATATCTAGGGATTAAATAGAAATCTTCTAATCTTCAAAATTTAAAATGACTAAATATTCCGAAGCATAGTGACATTTCCATTATTAATATATTGATATTAACATCCATTCATATGTCAAATACTCCCAACGATTTTACACCCACGAAAATTTGGTATATATTAACTTATTAAATACAATATATTCTAACCAGCCGATAGATTTTAGTTGTCCAAGGTCTAAGCGATTTGTACTGTGGTACAGTACTGGAATGAACAGAAAACCCGCCATTTCAACCTCCCTTAGGAATCATGAGAACAAGGGAGAAATAGCGAGTTAAAGCAACATAAAGTGTAAAATTCTCTATGGAATTTTCATGTAAGATTCAAAGTTATAGAAAAACTTAAAGCAAGGTACCCGGACGAATCGCTAAGATGTAGCCTGAATTGCATATGCTACTTTACTTGTAGATAACCCACTTCCCCTTCAGGTCACCGCACTCATCACTCTTTCGCGGCATCTAACCGAACTAGAGTTATTAATATCACTAATAGCGATATGGTTCATGATCTATGTCAAAAAATGTCATTTAGTTAGAGGTATTTTAGGAGCAGAAACAAACTTATTTGAAAGAATGAGATCAAGCTCGTAGAGGATTCATGACTCCAAAGTTGTTACAAAAGTTCGGTGGTTGATATTACAATGAGTGTCAACAAAAGGATTCTGTTAAGACAATAATATATTTATAGTTCTGATTATTTTAGCAAGGCGACATATACATAGAGTTAATAAAGAAGAGTGTGAAACTTCTCTAAGTGTTTGTTTTCTACTATTTATTCAATAGGATTCTATTCACAAGCCACATAAAAACAATGTTTCCAAATAAGACCTAAGATATGAGATATCAAGAAATAGTTATAGTAATAATTTACATGAATTCGGAACCATAGAAATTGTTTAATAGAATAATTAACCATGTTAAGTCCGTGTAACTGAGTGAATTAACGTTGCCACCCCANTAGTAATGCTTTTTTTTACCTACTTTGAACTTTATGGTGAGTAGAGGTATACTTTTATTTCCTGTAATACTTTGTGATTGAATATTGAACTTTTCATAGTGATATATAAGAGTATTTAAGGTATAGGTTTGCTTTAGATCTAATGGAGCAAACATTTTAGTCTTTGTTTTCACCTTTCAAAGTTCTATTAATAATTTTACTTCTCAGTTTTGTTAGTGGTTTTGTAGCATTATTGTATGAGTTTCCCCAAACAAAAATTCCGTATGTAGCTTTACTGTTGAATAGACAATAGTAAATCATTGACATCATTCTAATATTGATACATTTTTTGAGCTTATTAAATACCAGTACTAAATAACGCAATTTTTTCTCTATAGATTCTATACGAAATTTCCATTTTAAATTTTGGTCAATTAAAACACCTAGATACTTTGTTTAATAGACTTTTTGTATATTTTTACCATATATTTCAATATTTAGCTGAATAGGAGTTTTATCATTATAGTTACTGAAAGCTATGTAAACCGTTTTGCAAATGTTAATTGATAATTGATTTTGTATTAACGAGTAACTTACAGTTTCTAAAATTAGATTAATGTTTCTTTCAGCTTGTTTCCAAATCTCATCTGAGCAATAAATAACAGTGTCATCAGCAAAATCAGATCCATTTTCTCCACTAACAACATCAAATACATCGTTAATATAAATAATATTGTTCCTATAAACTTATTTTCTAGTAAAAATTATCTTAAATTACATCCTCAAGTGGTTCAAATCCCATGCAATAATTGCAGGATAATTTGTAAATTATTCAACTACCTATAAAAACTAAAAATAACGATCGCTTAAGAAAAAGGATTTAGTAAAATAATTCCTAATAGGGCTGAATAAGATATTGATCCATTTTGAAAGCATGTTAGTACCTATAAGGTAGTCAGAGCTAACAAAATTTTTAAAACAAAATTGAAATATCTACTCAAAAAGATGTTAGGAAGGAAGTCCTTAAAAGGTTCCAAATTACTTTTGCTGAGAGCTAATTTAGGGCACAATGCAACCGTCAGATTCAATTATGAGGAAAGCCTTTTCAGGCTTTTGCTTATATTCATGATGCGGACCATAAAAAATCTCAGTACTGTCAGCATTACTCATGTTTTATCCATCTCTTACGAAATTTTAAAAAAAAATTTTAGTCTTAAAAAAAAATCTTATAGGAATAGTCAGCTTACTTCATTTAAGGGCGATCTTTCCTAGCTGGAGCATCAATGTGATCAATCCCTTTAAACTATTTATTATCAAGCTTTTTAATGTTAGCTTCTTCGGAAAATATCAACTGCCAGTTGATAGTAAGATATATAGAAACGTTCGTGAAAATGGAACTAAGAAGATATTAGGCAAATTAAGAACATCGCAAGAATTAATAGAAACTAATGGGATCATTCGAATAGAGAAAGGAGTTCTGGATGCGACTCGAGAAGTCCAAACTACTAACTTCCCAGTGGAAAAAACAAAAGTACCATTTTATCGCTATTTTTATTATTATTATATTATGCAATAATAATAATATTACTCAAAAGATGTTTGGATTCTGCATTATTAGATAGTATAATTTATAAATTGCAAAATTTAGCTGGTTTGCCTTTTTTTTTGTTTTTTCCGCAACAAATTGCCGGGCTCTTTAATTAACGTCACTACTGCTAATTAATCACTCGTTCAGTACTATATCGCACACTTTATCACTTTTTTGCTCTTCTTATTTCGCTTTTTTTTTCGTCTCGTAAGTAGAATTAAAACTAGTTGTTTTACTTTCGCGGAAGAAGGGAAATCATTGAAATACACCCAGTCATCCGTACGACTGGGTAGTGTTGGATTCCCTCCGAGTAGGACCTACCAATTAAAACGCCTCTACCTCAGGCTGTTTTAGGACGATTGGGTAAGGTCCTCTTCAGCTGAGTCTTCCGAATTCGCAGCAAATATTTATAGGGGTCGGACCTTCTCC